>NW_026652278.1:109540651-109686588 GCF_009828535.3 Hylobates moloch | reverse complement strand
AGTCTCGCTCTGTTGCCCAGGCTGGAGTGAAGTGGCGCAATCTCGGCTCACTGCAAGCTCCGCCTCCCGGGTTCAGGCCATTCTCCTGCCTCAGCCTCTCCGAGTAGCTGGGACTACAGGAGCCCGCCACCACGCCCGGCTAATTTTTTGTATTTTTAGTAGAGACGGGGTTTCACCGTGGTCTCGATCTCCTGACCTCGTGATCCGCCCGCCTCGGCCTCCCAAAGTGCTGGGATTACAAGCATGAGCCACCGCACCCGGCCAGCAATCTTTTGTCAGTTATTTGTTTGGAGGGATCTTATCCTTGTAAGTAATTTGAATTTATACTTTCTTTAATGTGCCTTTTGACAAAGAGAAAAATATTAATGTGAACATAATTAAATATATATTTCTTTAAAATTTTGTGTTTTTACCTTATTATAACCTTCCCCTAAAGATATTTTGACATTCTCCTAGAAATCATTTTATAATTATATTATTTATCCATTTGGGATTGATCTGTGTAATGGATATGAATAAATATTATAGGGCAAGTCTCCCTTCTGAAATCTTATTCTTTACGTTGTCATGATTCTC
Source organism: Hylobates moloch (assembly GCF_009828535.3). Taxonomy (NCBI): domain Eukaryota; kingdom Metazoa; phylum Chordata; class Mammalia; order Primates; family Hylobatidae; genus Hylobates; species Hylobates moloch. Next base: position 109,686,012 of record NW_026652278.1, on the reverse strand, counting down.
CCTGGTTATTTGTTCTTCCATACATATTGGAATTATTGAAATTATGCTTAATATACAAATCAATTTGGTGACATCAATATTATTACTATATCTCTCTTAACAACTATTAACATGGCATGTTTCTCCACAAATCTGCATCTTCCTCCGTGTGTTTTATTAATGTGTGTGTGTGTGTGTGTGTGTGTGTGTTGGCTAAACTCTTGCTTATATGTTATTAGGTTCATTTCTTGGTAGCCTATATTTGGATTGTTATAACTATGACAATTTAAATGAAAACATTAACTCTTTAATTTATAAAATGAATATTGTAGACTTACCCTGAAGATAAGATATAACATATTCTTCTCTTCATGTACTTTATATAGTTTAATTGAAGAAAATAATCTGAAAAATTCCACTTCATTGTTTATATAATTGTTTGGCTTTGGGTCCCCACCCAAATCTCACCTTAATTTGTAATCCCCACAATCTCCACGTGTCAAGGGCAGGAACAGGTGGAGGTAACTGGATTATGGGGGCGGTTCCCCCATGCTGTTCTCATGATAGTGAGTGAGTTCTCAGGAGATCTGATGGTTTCACAAGCATCTGGCAGTTCCCTTGCTTGCGCTTACTCCATCCTGCTGCACTGTGAGTAAGGTGCCTGCTTCTGTTTTGCCTTCTGCCATTATTGGAAGTTTTCTGAGGCCTCGCCAGCAATGCAGAACTGTGAGTCATGTAAACCTCTTTCCTTTGTAAATTACCCAGTCTCTGATATTTCTTCACAGCAGTGTGAGAACAGACTAATAAAACAATTCTATTGTTAATTCGTTTGAATTGTTCATATGTCAAGATTGACAATTTAGGAGCCTACTCCCAAAGAATTACAGTACATTGTCAAAAAAATGGAACTTTTTCCAATAAATAGCAAATGTTCTCTTTATATGAGAAATGGTTCTGAGTGTAGCATTCATCAGAAATTGGGACAGGCTCTGAAAGTGGACAAAGATTAGGTGTGTTTATGATATTTTTGTTCAGCTTTACTGACTCCAATTTCAAAGGAAACTTTTGAAAAGTTATTCTTTGTTTTAGAAGAAACTTCGAAGTGATATCATCTTTTCCATTGGGGAAAGGAGGTCAGAGAGAAATGCTTTGTTTTATTGACATTTTTCCAAATTAAATCTTCAGTCCCACCTCCAGCTGAATGATATTCACGATGAAAATTAGTGTTTCCCTCAATAAAGACTTCTAATAAAAGATGAGGTTTTTCAACCTAATTTTACCTTTTCCTGCTTTAATTAAAATATAATTTATTAAATGCAGCCATTGTAATTGAGGAAGTTTTGAGAAAAAGTGAAATAATAGCAACATTTGCCACTGACTTTTTTTTAATGTTAAGTGTCATATTTCACAAGAAATTCTAGTGCTATTTTTAATCGTAGAATTTTAATTTAATTTAATTTAGTGCTTCTTCTAAATATTGTAACAGCAGCAACTAACATATTTTCATTATTCAACATTTATTGATAGAAAATTTCCTATATGTATTTATATTATGACGATTTTATTAGTTCACGAAAATCCATATCTAATCCTGACAACCCCACTCTTGGAATTTAAATGGGGTTTGCTAGACAAAAGTGCAAAAATGCTCTGACACTCTTGAAACTCACTGTGTCCTGTATTTGGCTACCAATGAAGGATGACTTTACTCAGACATCAAGTCCTCTACTTAGTATGTGACTTCCAGGAGTAGTTTATGTTTTCTAGACCCTTAAAGTTAAAAAATAAATTCCTGAGGAGATTGCAAGTCAAAGATAAAACAAGGGTAAAAAGTACAGCTTGCCAAATGATAATAGCAATTATCTTAGACTAACAGCTACCGTGTGTCAAGCCCTATGCAGTGTGTTTTATAAGAATTATTTCACTTTATCTTCAAAATTGCCTTAAGAGATTAGTATTCTTATTATTATTTATTCTAAGGATGAAAAGACTGAAGCCCAGAATTCCAAATTAATAAGGCTAAATGAGATAGAAGTCTATTTACTACACAGATCCCACCGGCTATCAGAGCCTGTCCTTTGAAGACAGTGCTATTAGGTACTTTGTGTGTTTGTTCCCTTTTTCCATCCTGGGCATACTCTTAGCCTAAGCTTCTCTTTATATGGGGCGATTAATCTGGAGGCATAGCAATAGAAAATGTAAATTCAAGAATGTTAGCATTCCCAAGAAACTGGATCATTTGATCATAATTTGAGGATAATTGGCTTTACCACCTAGAATTCAACAAAATTTCAAAATACATAAACTAATAGAACTGGAAGGAGAAATTGATAAATCCATAATTATAGTTGGCAATTTAAATACTCCTGTGTCAATAATTGATAAGTAGATAGAAAGTCAATAAAGATACAGGAGAGGAGAGCCGAACAACATCATCAACCAAATTGACATAATTGGCATTTAGGAGACCAAATTGACACAACTGGCATTTATCAGACACTTTATTTAAAACTGAAAATATGCCTTATTTCAGGGCACATGAATTAGTCACCAAAATAGGCTATATTCTTAACCAGAAAATAAATCTTTATAAACTTAAAACAATTTCTTGTTATTCAAAGTATATTTTTTGATCACAATGAAATTAAATTAAAAATTGAGAGAGAGAGAACTAGCTAAAGTACTTCTAAAAACTGAATGGTGAGGGAGTCAAAGGGAGAATAAAAAATAAATTACAAATAATTTTTAAATAAAAATAAAAATGCAGCATACTGAAATTTATGCATACCACTAAATCAGTAATTTATAGTGTTAAAGACCTGCATTAGAAAATAAATAAGATCTGAAATCAATTATCTCAACTTTTACCTTTAGAAACTAGAAATAAGTGAAGCAGGAAAAATTTCTGGGAACATGTGAAGGACTAACACACTGAAAACTACAAAACATTGTTGAAAAAATTACGTCTTAGATAAGCAAAGAGATACTATGTGCATGAAATAGAAATCTTAATAGTTTTAAAATGTCAGTTCTTCTTAAATTGACCTATAGATTTAATGCAATCAGTAAAATTCCCAGGGGTTTTTGTCTTCTTTTTAATAGAAATGACAGATCTCTTTCAAAATTCATATGGAAATGTAAAAAGCCATTTATAAAGCTTATATAAAGAGCCATAACATCTTTGAAAAATAAAGTTACAGGAATAATGCTACCTAGGTTCAAGGCTTATTATAAAACTACATTAATCATAGAGTGTGGCACTTGTGTAAAGACAGACAGATAAATGAAACAACTAAGAGTCTAGAAACAGACATATAAATATATGGACAGCTGAGTTTTTATAAAGGTCAAAAAGCAATTCAGTGCATACAGGATAATCTTTTGAACGAATAGTGCTATAGTTATTGAATATTCATGTAAAAAATGAACTCTCTTAATACCTCATACTATATACAGAAATTAACTCAAATTGGATCAACATGAGTAATAGACCTAAATGTAAAACAAAATACTATATATCTTCAGGGAGAAAATATAGAAAAAATATCTTTATGGCATGAAATTAGGCAAACATTTTACTGATATGTCAATGAAAACAAACCGTAACAAAAAAATTAATGAGTTGGACTTCATTACAATAAAAAATATCACTTTGAAAGTCATTGAAAGAGAATGAAAAGACAAGCCACAGACTGGGAGAAAATATTTGCACATCATATATCTCACAAAGGGCCTGTATACCAAATGTGTAAACAATTCTAAAAACTTTAATGTTTACTGAAACTTACTAAAAATCAAACAATCCAATTTTTTAAAATAATCAAAATATTTGAACAGATACTTCCCCAAAGTAGCTGGATGACCAACTAATCTATGAAAAGATGCTCAACATCATTATTCACTAGGAAAATGCAAATTATAGCACCACATAGCAACTTTACTTGCCAAGTACATCAACGCATGAATAGATACATAAATTGTGTTGCTTCCATGCAATACAATACTTCACACCAGTAGATATAAATTAACTACTTATTCGTGCTACAACATAATAAATCTCAAGATAATTATGCTGAGTGAAAGAAGCAAGACAAAAAAAAGATACAGACTCTATGATTTCTTTGATATAAAATGCTAAATCAAACAAACTAATCCACAGTGACAAAGCAGATCGTTGGTTGCCTGGGGCTGGAGTGTAGAGACAGGAGGAGAGGAATACATTGCAAAGGGCATGAGAAAACTTCTGAGGATAAAGGATGTGCTCATTATAATGACTGTGGTGATGGTTAAACAAGTGTATACACATGTCCAAACTTTTCAAACTGTACATTTTAATTATGTGGTTTAAATACCATATTCTCATGGAATAAACAAACTAATCTGAACAGAAATTGACCTCTGTCCAGGAGAGAGAGGAAGGAAAACCACTTATCTCTTTAGGAAGGTGAGTTGTGTGCTTTTAATTTGACAGCACATGTGGATGTCCTGGAACCAAGAGTAAAATCAAGTAACAGTTCATTGTTCATCAAAGCCAACCGCTCTATAAATAAATGTTATCAGAGTTACACTCACTTTTTGGTCTAAACTTCTCACAGAATGGAATATTGTGAGAGCTTTTTTGCTAATACTGAAAGAACAGTGGTAGGAGTAGTGAAAAAAAATTCAACAGGACGTAATAACTGGAATTGAATAAAATATAGGAATAGCAGCTAATTCTTGGTAAAAGGAAACATCAATCTTTTAAAAAGTACAATATAAAAGACATAATTGAAATGAATAAAACTTGTACCCAATTCTTGCTTGGATGGATTTGGATTCTGTAACAATAACTCCCAGTCTGCCCTAAAGTACAAACATCATTGCCTTATTCTCCACTAGCTTGGAGAGATAAAAGTTACACGAAAACTGCATTTTGTATCCAAAGAGCAGTCTAAAACCTTTTTAATGCAATGCCACACAATTTTCTTGGTATCTTTAAATTTAACTGATGCCACTGAAAGCCATCATCTGACCGTAAATGGCCAGTATCGCTTCACAGCTGGCTTTCTTCTTAAGCATGAAGCAGCTTTGTCTAGATGTGTGCTCCAGCAATGCTTTTTTCACTTTACTTTCATTTGCTTTATCAAGGAAAAAACAGACTTTGTTTTCTGCCCATGCTAGAGAACAGTCTTTTCAACTGGAAAGAATAAGACTGTCTTAACATAATCCATTATTATCTCAATAAGACACTACTGATGCCAGGAAAAATTAACCTCTAATTACAAGTGGTTAAACAATTTAACTAGTTAAATATAATGTTACTCCAGAATAATATATGTTTGTATAAAATAAAGGGAAATTGACTTTGCTGAAAATTATATAGAATAACTTTTGTCATTTCTCAAAACAATTAGCATGGCAGTATCCAGAGTTGGTTAAAAAAAAGGTTATTTAATATTTATTTAATGATTCTCTGATAGTAGTTATCATTTTCTAATACTTAGTTTTGAAATTTTAAAAACCATACTAAATGAAAAACATAAATACATAAAACATGTTTTATGAAAAACATAGAAGTATAATTTTATACACTTATATCTTTATGCTGTAAATTATTTTGTTTAGAATATTCAGAAGTATATAGTCTAAACAAAATAATTCACAAAGTATGGTTTTGAATACTCTAAACAAAATAATTCACAACATAAAAATTATATCAGGAATTGAATAAGATGATTATATGATTTAAAATTTTTTTCCTACTACTTGCCTAGTAACATATGGATAAATTCTCTTAAAATATTTATACAAATATTTTAGTACTCATCCTAGAAAATTTCCCTATTGTACAAAATGCAAAACTGTATCTATCACAACACATTTATCTAAATTAGCCATCCTTTGGCCTGTCTGCCTTTTTTCAACATGCTTTTGACCCTTGCATCTATGTCTCTGTCTCCAACCTCTCCTTTGAACTAACTAAAGATTTATAAATTAACTTCCTCCTGAATACTTCTAACTGGTGTATTGGTTTCTTACTGCTGCCATAACAAATTACTGAAATTTTACTGGCTTAAAACCACATAAACTTATTTTATTACAGTTCTATAGTTTTGAAGTCCAACATACGTCTCCCTGGGGATAAAACCAAGGAGTTAGCACAGCTGAGTTCCTTCCTAGAGGTGCTGTGGAAAATCTGTTTCCTTGCCTTTTCTAGCTTCTGGAAGCCCACTGCATTTCTTGGCCTCGTGGCCTTTTCCTCCATGTTCAAAGCCAGTATCTTAGTGCTGAATCCTTCTCACTCTGCCATCCCTCTGATTTTCTCTCCTGCGTCTTCCACATTTAAAGAACCTTGTGATTACATGGGGCCTACTAGATGACACAGGGTTATTCCCCTTGCATTAAGGTCAGCTGGAGAGAAGCCTTAACTCTACCTGCAACCTTAATTTCCCCTTACCATGTAGGTAGCGTAATCATAAATTCCACAGATTAGAATGTGGACATCTTTGGAGGAATTATTATTTTGTCACCACAATAGTCCATCTTGATATACACAAAATACTCTTCACTTTGTATTATAGGTCAGTTTCTCCCCATCCTTCTCCATCTAAGTAATTACTACCTTCAAGCCAATTATATGAATAGTCTTTGATTTCTCTCAGTACCTTTCTTCTGTATTGAACCCAGCAAGCTCTGTGGATCTAACACCAAAAAAAAAAAAAAAAAAAAAAAGGAAGAAAAAAATGGAATACTTTTACTTCCACTGTGACCACACAGTCTATGCCTGGTCATCTTTACCTGGAAGATTACTTTAGCCTCCAAACCAGTCTGCCATTCTCAACATGGTGTCTAGGGTAACATTTTAACTGTAATTACATTTATGTTATTCACCTGCTAAAAATCTTACGCAGGCTCCATTGTGCTTAGGAAAGACATTCAAACTCCATATTTTGGTTCATGTAGCTCCCACACTGTGTCTTCCCTCTTGATGTTTTCCAAACACAGTTTTGCCTTTTGTCTGCTCCTCATTTATCTTAAACACTGCAATACAATTCTGACTTTATTCAGACCTTGAGCACAGACTTCTCAGGGTGAGGGTTCAGTCCCTCACAAGATCCTCCTCACTTCAGGCACCAGCTGGAAACTCCAGAGTTTTGTGGCCATCTGTACTTCTGACTAAATGACTACAAATTCTGTGGTTTCCACCGCCCCATCAGCGTGGTCATTTGCTAGAATGACTCACAGAACTTGGGAAAGCACAATACTTAAGGTTACAATTTTATTACAAAGGATACAAATCAGAACAGTTAAATTGAGATTGTTGTTCAGAGTTTTTATTGCAGTTTCATTATGTAAGCATGATACATAGAATCATTGACCAGTGATTGAACTTTAGTTCCCTTCACCTCCTGGACATTGGTCTGATATCACCTGGACCAAACCCCAACCCTCTAATTACATGGCTGGTTTTTCTGGAATGGCAAGCCTCCACCTGAGTCATTTTATGAACATAAACTCTGGGACCCACAGCAAATAACAAAGACATTCCTATCACAAGAAAGTAAGTTCTAAAGATTTTAGAGGCTTACTTGTAATAATGGAGGACAAAGACCAGTCAAACGATTGATTACAGGCCAAAGTTAATCTCCTCTGAGATGTTATGATCACATCTCCACTGTGTGGAATACCATACTCCCTATGGTCTAGCTCCTTTGCCTATCACTTCTTCAGAGCTGGCTGTCCTTAATAGCCTAGGAAAAGTTGCCCTCAATTCAGACTGCTATGCTCACTCACACTTTTATATTTTCCTTAAAGCCTTTTTTACTTTCTCAAATCATATTGTTTGTTTACTTGTTTACTAATTGTCTCCACACTAGAATCCTACATGAGTGCCTTGAAAAGGACCTGTTACATAGTAGGTACTCAAAAAATATTTGTTGAAGAAACAAATATCTACTTGACAGGGATGACATCTTTTTAAAACATTTAATATTTTAGCTAACAACACTCATTTTCCTTGGACTTGCAAGTGATAACACACTTAATCATCTGTCTATGCTCATTTGTTATTCCAATATCATTTTATGTCTGGCAGGTTTGTATCTTTACTGTTGCCTTCTGAAAACTACAGAGCACATTTCATGTTGTCTTCAACACATCATTCTGCAAATAGCTCTAATTAAGTATATTTTACTCACTGAAATATCAGTTACTAAAAAATACTACTTTGATTTAAAGTCTCATTTTTGTAAATATTTTTAATAGTCACTTAAAATAAAGTTTTTTTTAAATGTGTGCAACGTGAATCTCTACAAATATACTTAGTGGTGTTAGCTTTATTTTCCTTAACAAAAATTTACGCCAGTTTTATTTTTATACTCTTTTTGTGCTTTCATACTTTTTTGTAAAGAGAGCTTCTGTTACTTTTAAAGTTGCGACAGAGATAACCACACAAAGGGAAAGTCTTAAACTCTAGAATTAAATATAAAAGATGAGAGGAAGCATTCATCGTCTTTGTATGGTGAAGCAGGGTGAGGAATCCTAACAATATGATTTGAGTGATAAATATTATTTGCATTTATACTTATAAGATGAAAATAAAATTGGAAAATACTAATTATTGACTTCTACCAGGTCTTTTTAGGCAAAAGGCTGATTCTAAACTCTTTACCATACAGTATTAAAGGTCACAACAATTTGGCCATAACCTCTCTCTCTAGTCACAACTGTCCAAACTATTCTTTGGCAATCATATTATTTCTTTCACCCTAAGGTGTTTCCTATTTTGCAAAAATGTTGGTACTGTTTCATGGCTGTGTATCCTTTCGTATCAATTTTCTTCATGGAATATCTCTTTCCATTTATTTGCCTGAAACGCTCCACCTGCTCTCTTTTTAATTGAACTCAGTGTTCACTTTTGCTGTAGTTCTAATCTCACTCTCTAAGAAGATTTGATTTTTACCTTTCTCTGTGCTGTCAGTGTGTTCTATTTAGAGTCAGTTATAGCACTTTATCATAACATATTGTGTTTATCTACAGATTATGAAACATTAGTCTTACTCTATCAAGAAAGTCCTATTCACATTTGAATGAATATGAGAGTATAGGCTCTAATCTCAAATGTTGGAGACAGAAGTATAGCTATGTTAGAGAAACTAAAATTCAATTCATGATAGAATAAAATTTAGAAGTGGGCTAAAATTAACAAAGATTTTGTGAAAGACATAGGACTTGAGCTATGACCTAAAGCAAATGGAATGATTTCATACGTATATAAAACAAGTAAGGAAATATGAGATCACCATGAATATGGCACATTAAGAAGGCTTAAAAGCCAACCCGACTAATGTTGAAAATATGACAAATGAATCTATAGATAAAATAATTGTTGGTATAATTGTTGATAATACTATAAAATAGCCCAAAATCAAAAATAATTATAACCATTTACTCATTACTTTCTTATTTTTGGATTCACATACATTGTCCCCAAAACAAATATTCAAGTGTAAATTTGGGAAAGAAATACAGTTAGATCAGTAGGGTAAATGGGACAAAAATAAAAACCAGCCTATAAAAAATGTATTTTTGAGCCAGTATGTGTGTGTGTGCACAAGTGTACATGTACTTACACTCACACAAACCCTCAAACATCTACCACATAACCTCAGTTCACCATGTGAGAGCTACCCCGTTCCAAATCCATGTGATAATTTCCCTCTGATTATAGGTAAACTCTCTTCCAACCCATCCGCAGTAAGTCACACATGTCCACCTGCAATTCTCCCAGTGCCCACTTCTACAAGCCGACTTCAGGTGTTTTTCAAGATAAAGTGTCATATTTACTGTAGTGTTTACGTATTTCTTAACAATATGATATGTATAAATGTTGTTATTTTCTATTAGTTTTTTTAATGTGTCCTTAGTGAAATTTTGAGTGTATGTCCTCTTAACCACATTTTCCCCATATGCATTTTTTAAATTGTGTTTTTTACAGTGTTGTGACTTTTAGAAATGCATATATCACATTAAAGCAGAAGTGACTACATTTCTAAATATGTTATATGTTTTTTTAAATATTCAACATTTCTCCATTTGACTCACTTCCAATATTTTACATTTTAGTGAATGGCATCATAAAGCTAAATATCTTATGGTTATAATTGAGATATATATTACTGCATATCACGCCATCTGAGAAACCTAAAGTCTAAAATTCAGCCCCACAGCTCAGTCATTAGTAACTATCTATCAGAACATTATTTATTTATATTTTACTGTGGGAAAAACCTACTGATTACTCTGATTAACCCATCAGCCAATTTCAACATTTGGCCCAATTTTCTAATAATCATCTCCATATATTTTGGCTCATAGAGCTATATTATTATCTTTTACACATGAAATATTCATATATGTATAAAATCTCTACTTTTGTACCACTGTGGATATCTACAACGATACTGTGGAACAAATATAAATAAAGTGAAAAAGTAGATAAAAACAATAATCTTCAATTCATTTTACCTTATTTTATATAGTGTCAAAGGTCAATATAATTGAATATGTTTAGTTCTATCTGAAAATTCTGGTTTTATTTCATATGATACAGTGATCCTAATATCTAATTCTACATTCATTTCACATCATTACTTGGTTTTAATGACTGTCATAGATGAGAAAGATATCAAAATATATGGATTCTAATGGAGTAAATACCTGATTGGCTTCATTATACTAATTAATGACACTTTCTTTAAGCCATATTTATCAACTATGCAAAATTTTATTAAGAAATTTTTGAAACTAAGCTCAAAAATTACTCTCTTCCCTCATGCAAATCCATTGTTCTTTAAGAACTGTTACTTCTGTTCAAACTGCCCCAACAAAATACCATAAACTATGTGGCTTGAGTGCAGTGTACACTGCTCAGGTGATGAGTGCACCAAAATCTCACAAATCACCACTAAAGAACTTACACATGTAAGCAAACACCACCCGTTCCCCAATAATCTATGGAAATAGAAAAATAAAAAAAAAATAATAAATGTATTCTTTATAGTTCCAGAGGCTGGGAAGTCCAAGATCAAGGTGTTTGCAGATTTGGTGTCTGGTAAGGGTCCTCTTTCGTAGTCTAGTTCTGTTGCTATAACAGACTACCATAAACTGGGTAATTTATAAAGAAAATATATTTATTTCTTACAGTTATGGAGGCTGGAGAGTCCAAGGTCAGGAGGCTACATGTGCTTGGCATCTGGTGAGGGCCTTCTTACTATATCATAGCATGAGAAGATAGTCACATTGTGAGAAGGCAATTACAAAAGGAAGCTGAGGAAGCCTAATTTATTTTATAACAACCCACTCTTGTGAGAACTAACCCAGTCCCTTGAGACTTGGATTAATTCATTTATAAACATTTTGCCCCCACAATCCACACACCTACCACCAGATTCCACATCCCAACACTGCTGCATTGAGTAGCCAGGTCTCCAGGTCTCCAACATGCAAGCTCTTGGACGACACAAACTATGGCATCTGCTTCCTGGTTTAAAGACAGAGCCTTCTCACTGTGTTCTCACATGATAAAAGAACAAATTAGTTCTCTGGGTTCCCTTTTATAAGATCACTAGTCCTATTCATAGGGCTTCATTCTCATGATCTAATCACCTCCTAAAGACCTCAACCTCCTAATATCATCATCACCTTAGAGGTTGAGATTTCAACATATGAATAAGGGGGGCAAGGGACAAATATTCAGGCCATAGAAAGAACAAATCAAAATGAGTTACATTTTAATAATTTTAGCAAATGTATGTAATTCCAAAAAAAATTTTTACACAAAAATTTCAAAAGAAACTGGAACATTTATCATTTTAATAGTTTTCCATTGTGAGATTTTTTGTAAGTAATATATTCGTATTATCTTTGATATCAAAATCAGTGTGTGATTCCAGGGAATCGCAAATAATTAAAAGAGATTAATACTGGTTCCTTTAGGTAAAAGATTAAAAACATATATGTATAACAATGGCCACCAAATCAGAACACTCATGATTTAAAGGGCAAGCTTCCCTGGCTCCACAACTGACCCCAGAGATACTCACATGCTCCTGACACCACCTGACAGAAGTGAAGTGCCTAACTCAGTTTTCGTGAAGTTTAACTTCAATGTTTTTTGGGTTTGTTTCAGTTATTGCTTATCTTCCCTCGTTTCCTGTAATAGAGACTCTGACCTCACATATTGCATTCTCATTGGGTACAAATGACTGGAAACAATACCAAAATGTCCCTGCGTATTTCTTGCATGTTTACTTAAAACTAAATGTATTAAGACTAATGTGGTATAGCCTTTTATGCAGGCGGAGACACCATGCCTTACTGAAGTGTCTTCCAACTGATGAAAATATTTACAATCTTTTTCTTTTTTCAAAATGCTGTCTCCTTAACACAAAAATTCTCTTGAAAAGTAGTTGCTTTTACCTTAAAGAAAAAATATATGCATTTTTTTAAATTATCTGCTTTATGATATATTTCTGACATCTATTTCTTGGATGAAAGAGTTTGTCAGAAATATATCATAAAGCAGGTAATTTTAAAAGAAATAGATCCCAACCTATTCAGGACTTACGCCTTTTTGTAAAATGCGAAATTTGTATTTAGGCTTGCTCGAACTTTTGAATACTCTGCAATGATGTGCTTTCAGCACTTTGTGCACTTTTCTTTATTAACTATGTTATGAATAATTCATTGAAAATTAAATCACAGAGAGTGCTCTAGTATTCATTATGATGACATTCTCTAAACTCTTAATTTTTTTTCAAGCTAAAGTAACCGCTTCATCAATAATATCCGTACATAGTTTCCACCCAAGCATTAATTTTTGTTTTAAAAAGTCTTTGTATTTTTTCTCTGGTACCTCATTCCTCTAATAGATCATAAAAAAATTCTTAAAGTATTTTGTTATTGAAAATGAATTCAGAAAATGCCATAAACAGATATTCTAGGAATATCTGAACATACCGCAACTGCTTAGCAAATCTTTCATACTGTAATTTACTCTAACGCTGTCAAGTTCTTTGCATTGTTTTTATGCATTTTAGCAATTGCTGGCAAAGAAATGCACTTTATTTTGTAATTATATTGCTTTCTGTATTCAACAAATTTAACATATTTAGAAGTAGTATTTTCACAATTTTATTTGTCTTTCTTCCTGATTAAGAAAACTTAAAAAAAAATTCACAATTTTAGCATTACATTTGGTGAAATTTTCTTAGCTACTTAATTGAGCATTACATAGATTGAATTTGAAAGAGAATATGTGGATGTTTATCTCTTCATTTTCCATGTTCTGGGAACCTAGTTCTAAATTTCTTAACAATCCTGTTTGACACTACCATTAACTACTGTTCCAATTTATTGAGTTATTGTCTCTCTTTTTAAATATCTTCCATTATTAAGATCCCTATTCTATGGTAATGCCAGAGTAATTTTTTTGAAAAGTAAACAATTAGGAAACTTTCTTCAATGTTTATGCATGACACCATAAACATTGCCCAAATAAAAAAAGTATAAATTACTTTAAAAAGCATATGAGACCCTTTATAATCTGATCTCAGTATTTATCTCCAATATGATCTTCATAAGTGTCCTCCTTAAGGTTTGTTCCTATATTGCAGTCACTTAAAATATCTACTTGTCTTATTTTCATTTCACTGTGCTTCTGCATAGATTGTTCTTTCTGCCTAAAACTGCCTCCTCACGTTCTCCACCATTCAAAATGAAGCCCTATCTCCAATGTCAACTGACTTCTAACTTTTTTTTTCTGATTCTTTTGACCGTAGCACTTATTATATTACAATTGATCATTTACCAGTTTACATTTCTCTTTTGAGGACAGGCATTTTGCATAAAGAAATCACATCTTGCTCATTTATTACGTACCCCAATGCCAAGGCGAATGTTTTTCTGTAATGCAATTCTAGGTATTGCAAAATTATGCAAACCACAACAATAATAATAACAGCAACAACCCTGCTACTTATTTATCTAGAGTATAAAATATAATATGCAAAAAACACAATTTTTCAAATAAATGCAAGGCTTTAAATATTCCAATATAATACACTTCCATTTATTTTCGTCTATAACCTTAAGCCAGGTCTGTAAGTTTTACTCCAAAATAACAATAATCAAGTTGACCTTGAAGAAAGGACTCTTTCTTCTATTGCTTAGATCCGTTGCAGAGGGCTTTTTATATATTATCTCCCTTGATTCTCATAATAAATCAACATATTCTTTTCTACAAAATTAATGTAGCCATTAAAGTAATTAGTAGAGCTCATATTTAAATGGCAGAGCAAACATGAAGGTCTCTCTGATTCAACAACTTGTCGTCTCTAATACTGAATGCTTAACCCCAAGTTTGCAACTTCAGCAAACTTACTCAAGAAATCAATAAATGCGGTGGCTCATGCCTACAATCCCAGCACTTCAGGAGGCCGAGGCAGGCGGATCATGAGGTCAGAAGTTTGAGACCAGCGTGGACGACATGGTGAAACCCCGTCACTACTAAAAATACAAAAATACAAAAATTAGCTGTGCATAGTGGCACATGTCTGTAATCCCAGCTACTTGGGAGGCTGAGGAAGGAGAATCGCTTGAACTTGGGAAGCAGAGGTTGCAGTGAGCCAACATCCTGCCATTGCACTCTAGCCTGGTGACAGAGCGAGACTCTGTCTCAAAAAAAAAAAAAAGATAATAATAATTTAGAATTTTTCTAATTGTGGCATCATTCTTCTGTTAGAAATTCTATATAAATTTTATAGTTTTTATTTTAAATATTTGACTTTTATATACTTTTCTATTTCCACCTATATTTCAGTTGTTTCACTGCTTGATAAGTGATACATAATTTAGCAATTGTGTGTTTAGAGAATTATTTATACATACACATACACATACATCCACACACAAGGGACTTCACAGTGACAAAATCAACTTTAAAATTACAATATTATGTGTGCAACTATGTATTTGTTATTGTTGGTATAAAGGTACTAGAAAAAGAGAAATGATTGAAGTATATTTCTTCATATTTTCAAAGATTAAATGTCATAAATATTTCTAAGATTGCCAAATATTAGGTAAAATACAAATATTAGGTAAAAATACATATATATTTGTGTATATATGTATTTTCCTAATATTTGGCAATCTTAGAAGATTGTGTGTATATATATATATACACACAAAAAAATTTGTATATATATATATACACACACACACAATTTGTATATATACACAGTTTTTCTTCTCTAAATCTGACTTACCTGTACAATTGGAGAGAAAGATAAATGTGTGCCTAAGGAAAAAAAGAGAGGAAAAAAAATAAAATAAAAAATTAAAGGTGAGCATAAAATGCCTAGAAGTATTAATTTACCAGGATGGAGTAAAAATCCTATTAGCTAGAGGAGTGTTAATTCTTTATTGCTATAAAATAGAAAAGTATAGAAAACAAAAAAAAGAAAAGTATAATAAAAGTCAAACATTTAAAATTAAAAAACTATAAAATTTACATATAGTTCTAACAGTCTTTTGTCTACAATATAGGAAATTGTATATAAGAAGGTAAATTTTGTTTTGTTTTTTGGAAAGACTCAATACTGTTTCTCCCCTTTCCAATAATGGAATTCAAGCTCACAGCCACCAAAATAACAGCAAACAAAACAAAACTACATCAACAAAAACAGGTGTACAGTTAAAATCTGGTGGTCTAAAGGGAGCTTGGTTACCCATGGAAGCTTTGAATAGAACTTCATGTCAGCAGCGCCAGTCTGAGCAATTGGTAGGATACATGCTGTTTTGACCAAGGTTTCAGTGTAGCTCAATCTAACTGTCAAGTGATCCTCATTCTACATATTAGACTATATGACTGCAGTTTAAATGATGAAATTCTTGTTTCAAGGCCATACTTATTGTCCCCTAAAAGCCCTTTCTTCTTAAAATGTAGCTGAACACATGGCTTTTCCGACCATAGTTTTTATTTTCTAGTGTCCTGGCAGGGAGAAATGGTCGTGTGATTAACTTCTGGCCAATAGAGTATAAATTAAAAATACGTGGCCAGGCGCAGTGGCTCATGCCTGTAATCCCAGCACTTTGAGAGGCCAAGGTGGGTGGATTATTTGAAGTCAGGAGTTTGAAACCAGCCTGGCCAACATGGTGAAACTCCTTCTCTACTAAAATTACAAAAATTAGCTGGGCGTGGTGGTTGGCACCTGTAATCCCAGCTACTTGGGAAGTGGGGAACCCAGGAGGTGGAGGTTGCAGTGAGCAGAGATCGCACCATTGCACTCCAGCCTGGGCAACAGAGCGAGACTCTGTCTCTCAAAAAAAAAAAAAAAAAAAAAAATTGTGTGTGCAACTTTCAGAAAAAACGTTAAAGAGAATGATCATGCCCAGCCTCTTTTCTTTCTCTCTTCTAGTTGGTTGGAATGTGGGTATGGTTGCTGGAGGTGAAATAGCAATTCTGAACCAGGAGCACATTTTGGAAATGAGGACACCACTGCACAACAACAGAGTAAAATAAGTCTGTGTCCTGAAACCATGAAACACCATTCCAGTCCTGTAACTCCTGCCTTATTTTAACAAGAGACAGAAAGAAATTTCTATTTTACCTAAGGCCCTGTTAGTTTGAGCTTTCTCTAACTTTTGGCTGATACTTAGCAATCAGCAAGAAACTTTATGATTTTATTTTTGCTTCTAGGTCTACCTGAATGAAGGAAAAAAGGTATTTTAATATTGCAGATTGAAGTAATTTAGTTTACATGAATATTATGTTTGGTAGTGTAACCACACATTAGTAAGAACACATGAAGTATTAAAGTCAACACTTACAATGTTACTTGTCAAAATTAGCAGGAAGATGAGTTCCAAATTAGTCTCATGAGATATATTGGCTGAATAACTTACACATGGATTCACTCTATGTGTCCTGAATCCGTCAAGTTTTCAAGACTGCTAGGCTCAGAGCTAGCCTAGAGTAGAAAATTCAATGAAGAATTTCACTCAGTGAAGCCTCTTGGGTGACAGTCAGCAAACATTTTCATGAATATATTCTTAAGCTATGTGGCTTCTCAATTTGAAACACTATCAATCCCTAGACAATTAAACATTGCCTGAAACATAAGAATAAAAGCAAGAATAGCAATTAATTTTGAATCCTGAAGAACGGATATTATTCAAGTAAAGGAAGGAAACAGCCATACCGCTAGAAACTTAGGAGAGAATGTCTTAAGATAGCATGGCCAGTATGATAGAATCCTGGTATAGTTACTATGCACTACACTATTTGCCGAATAGAGTAACATTACAATTGCTGAAATGCAGTCTTCTTCCCAGACAGTCCTGCATATGAATTTCAACTAGAAAAGAGATAAAGCAAATTAATTTTAAAAATATTTCTACTAACCTCTAGATTCAGGTAAGTGTCCTAAATAGTTATCTTTAAAATTAAGGAAAATATGCTAGAAATAGAATAAGATAAGTTACTTGTTCTATACAAAACTCTTTAAATAAGCCTAGGTAAAAATAGTAAATTGCTTTAAAAATTTTATTTACATTCGTTTATTTCATTTTATTAAAATCGTTATGATTTTATGATTACTATTATAGTAATCTGTATCACTATGTATAGACCAAAGCTTCTTTGCACGAATATTGTGAAAAATGTACATTATAAAATCAATGAATGATAATGGAACCTTAAGTTCTATTATTCTTTAAAATCATTGTATATAGGTAACATATTCCCAATCATCTCTTTCATTGCTGAGCATTTAATTAATTCACTAATTATCTTTTTAAAAGCATTAGTAGAGCAATGATTTTTAAAATACTGTAACTTAATGTTAGATTTAATGTTAACCTAAAAAAAGTTTTGTTTGCAGAATATACATTCACAGTAGGCTGATTTATGCTGTGATAAGAAGCAATCTCCAAGTTTCCATGGCTCAATGCAATAAATGTGTACCTAACTCTAAGTCTACTGTTTATTCAGTCAATACTTGGGCAATTTCTGTCCATATGTAGACTCAGTCTCCCAAGCATGTTGGAACACTGAGTGTGATGGCATCTCCTTATCATAGTATATTTTCCACAATCATCAAAGCAGAGAATGAATGGCTAGAGAGTAGAGCACCAGACATTAAATGTATCTACCTATAAGGGCACACGTGTCATTAATAAGACAGCATCAAGAAGGTAAGGCATGCCAAAATTCTATGTGTCTGGAAGAAGGAGATTGGAAAATATTGTTAAATTGTACTAATGTCTACCATACATACCACGTATAATATAGAAACACAGAGAAATTACTTTGTCAGATGATCTGAAGGAAATAATGGCAGAGGGGATTATATTTTGTGAGGTGGGTACAGG
The DNA here is from genome assembly GCF_009828535.3 of Hylobates moloch. Classification (NCBI taxonomy): domain Eukaryota; kingdom Metazoa; phylum Chordata; class Mammalia; order Primates; family Hylobatidae; genus Hylobates; species Hylobates moloch. The sequence goes on along the minus strand of NW_026652278.1, from coordinate 109,667,619 downwards.
CATGTGGATGATGTCATGGATATTCCCAATGATATTACCGAATTAAAAGAAATCTCTACAGATAACATGAGTAGATAATCCCACTGTTCTTATTCCTTTCTTTGATCTAAAGATAGCATTTCTTTGAGTGTTTACATCGTATCCAAAATTCATTTGTGTACAAAAAAAAAAAAAAATCAATCAAATGCGGTCAGCCACAAAAGAATGTAAGCCAACACTGGAATGACAGATCTAAGAAATGAATTTCCACAGATGCTGGCAGTTTGCAATTATGAAAGGTTGCAATATTGTCCTCTTATTGGTATGGTTCATGTCCCCCACGGTGTGTGATCACCCCTGTTGCAACTCTTTATTTTATTTATTTATTTTTGAGACAGGGTCTCACTTTGTCACCCAGGTTTGGTGTGCTGGGACTCAGGTGCGCATTCCCACACCCAGCTAATTTTATTTGTATTTTTTGTAGCGACGGGATTTCACCATGTTGTCCAGGTTGGTCTTGAACTCCTGAGCTCAAGCAATCCAGCTGCCTAGGCCTCCCAAAGTGCTAGGATTACAAGCATGAGCAACCGCGCCCAGTCTTGTTGCAACTTTAAGAACTACAGTGTTGTTCCTGGTGGTCTTTAGACAATGGCTACTAATATCTCTCAGCTTTTTCCTCCTACACTTTCTACCCTCCAATTTCTTTATAACACACCTTTATTCTTACAAGTAGCTAAACTCAGCCACACATTTAGTTGCATTTTGTTTTGATAGCACAAGTAGATTTGGAAGATAAAGTAGAATATGATAGTGCAATGGCACTGTAAATTCATACAGATGCTGTGTATGAAAGACATGGCTCACTATCAGTGAGCATATAACTCATGTTCACTGCTGAGGCTTATGACGCACTTTCCCAATCATTTTGCTGACCCATCTTGCAATAGTCTTGAATCTAAATAATGAAGATAAATCTAATGTGGAAAGAAGTACAAGGCTGTAACTGGGAAAAAAAGACATTGGGTTATTTATGGAATGTTGGCCAACAATATTTTAACACTGTTTATGGGTGGAAAAATTATTTTGCTTCCTCTAGACATACTCAAAATATAACTTAACATTTTGAGGAACTGATTTTTGGTCTCTTGTGTCTCTTCCAAATATGCACGAACATTTGAAATAAAATATGCATGCCAATTTCTATATATTTATACAAAAGCATACACATTTGTAAGGCATATTAGTCCATGCATCTTATTTTAGATATGTCATAATGAAGACACATGAACTTGTAGTGACTTTTTCAAAATTACTTTATGACATAATGCAAATCAATTATTTAAACTATAAATGGATATACAACTCATATATAGAATAATATATCCAAAGTTATTTACAATTATTTTTAGTCAATAATCCAATATACACCTTGTGAAAGCATCTGGTTGGACTTTCAACCCACAATTTGAAACTTAGGAAAAAAAATTACATGTTAATATTTTGTTATATAATTTCTGTTTGGGAAACCAGTTAATCTATGTTTCCAAATCTCTTCAACTCCTAGAGATATGAGATTCTAACAAAATGATTCATAAGGAATCCACCTCAGCCATCCAACGGTTGGTTGTCAAGTTTTCTGCCAAGGTTCCTGGGGCTTAAAATTATACTTATGTTAATGAAGTGAAGGAGGCAGCTCAAAGTCATTGGTGATTTCTCATTTGTTTATACACTTCACTGCTGTGATGACTTTTGTTACTGTTCTTCAGCCCCCTACACAATATCCAACCCTACTATCTCCAGTTTTAACATGAAGATCTTTGGGGAAGTTACATGGGTCAGTATTTATTATCCCCACCCTTCAAGTGGTTCATGTATTAATAGCTGCCATCTCATTCAATGTGCCTTAAAAATCTACAGGCTTTTTTCCCCCTCTTGGGCATGAGAATATTTCTCTGGTTGTGACAAGGAGCCCATCATTACTTCTAGCAACTTCAGGCATGTGAAAAAAAAAAGGCACCCTTGACAGCTGTCAGCTGTTACCCAGCCTGGTACTAACAATAAGTCTGTGATGTTCCCTTCTTAATATCTATAACTCTAGGAATCACCATCAGTCTATGTCACTCTTTAAATGTGTTGAAACAGAACAAGCACAAGATCATTTTGTAATCATGTCAGAGCTCATACAAAACCAAGAAACCTATGCAGGTTTTAAAAATGACCTAATACCCACCTCTCTTGGTCATCCTGAGTGAATGATGCTTCTTTATCAATTATATTAGCCCTATTTTGTTTTGCATGTCTTCTACATAATAATTATCATGATACTCAATAATAGAGTTACCTCAATTTTCTAACATCATCCTATTCAAAGGAAACCCCAGCTTCTTGGAATCTTTCCCAAATCACCCAGCACAAACACAAATCCTATTATATATCTCTCCTAACACTGTCTTACTGAAATGGCTCATGGTTCCTTGTGATATGTGAACACCCTTGCTGCAACTGTTTGAACTACAGGTGTGTTCCTAGTGATCTTTACATAGTAGACACTAGTACCTCTCAGCTTTTTCTGCCTCTTACTGTATGCCTCCTAATTCTCTAAAGGTCTAATCCCTAGACTTGTATTATCAGAAGCAATCAAATTCAAACACACATCCGAAAATAACTAAGGCACACAAACACAAATGACCCAGTTCTCCTTTCCTCACTGGGATGAGGAAATCAATATTAACATCTCATTTTTTTTTCTGGAAGCTAATCAGGAGAATAAACATTTAAATTTATGTAGCAAAAACAAGCACCTGCTCACCTGGTCCAGCAGCTTGAGTCACTCACCCTTCCTTTTAAGTAACTATAGTGCAGCCAGTCCTTTTCTTCCCCATACACAGGCAGATCTCCAGGTATTTAAAGGACCTGCTCACCCAGATTGGTAACCCCTCTGTTCCTGCATAGAGATCATGATGCAATGGGACCCCTCTGTTCCACAGCCAGTATGTCTCCAGGCATTTAGAGCACCTGCTTGCCAGTCCAACACCTTAATCTGCCCCTACTAATTCTGTGCAGAGATTGTGATACAGCTGAGTTCTCTATATTCCATGTCCAGGCATTTGAAGAACCCACTCTCCTGAATTAGGAGTTCAGGCCATACTCCTCCTTGTGCAGAGAACTTGAGGCCAAGGAGTTTTACCAGCTCCATGCCTAGGCACACCTCTGGGCACTCGGTGGCTACCCACTGGGTTTTTACTCAGTGGTAGTTATTGTGCCTGCAACTGGGGGACCTGTAGGTGGGTCTGCCTAGTCTGGCTTTGGCCATCTTGCCCCCTCCCCTACCAGGGCTAAACAGTGAGCTGAAACCTCTGTGCACTCCAGAGATTAGCACATTGTCTGAGCTACAAAAAGTTTATCCCAGTGAACAAGGGTCAAGTATATACCCAGCCTTGCTAACCGTAGCTGGTTCTTATCCATAAGTATCATCTACTGGCTTGTACACCAAACTGCACAGCCCAATATGAAACCTGCTGACAGAAGCACACAGGACTATAGAAGCAAAACCAAGAGAACCTACTTAACATTCTCTACAGTCACATCTTATAGGGGAGGGTAGACAGTGAATGGGAAAGTAGAAAAAAAAATAGCATTGGAAAAGAAAGAGAAACAAAAAATTCTACTAGCACAAAAACAATTACAAAAAATTAGACATGCCAGCATATCCAGATAAGAAGGAATCAGTGCAAGAATTCTGGCATCATGAACAATCTGAATAGATTTTTCCAAACGATTACGCTAGGACTCCAGCAATAATTCCTAACCAAAATGGGTACTCAGAATGACAGATAAAACATTCAAATTACAGCAATTTGGAAGATTGAGGTAGGCAGATAGGTTGAGTCCAGGACTTCCAGACCAACCTGGGCAACATGGAGAAACCTCATCTCTACTAAAAATACAAAAAATTAGCTGGGTGTAAGGGTGTGCACCTGTGGTCCCAGCTACTCAGGAGGCTGAGGTGGGAGAATCACCTGAACCCACGAGGTCAAGGCTACAGTGAGCAGAGAATGCACTACAGCATTCCAGCAACCAGAGTGAGACCACGTCTCAAAAGAAAAACAAACAAACAATAATGGAATTCAAGGCATGGACTGCAAGGATGCTCAATGAGATCCCAGACAAAGCTGAACACCAATGCAAAACAACTTCTAAATAATCCAGGAAATAAATGAGGAGCTAAACATCTGAGAAAGAAATCAATCAGACATTCTAAAATTGAAATACTCAGTTAAGAAATTTCAATATATGATTTAATGCTTTATCAATAAGCTAGATGAAGCAGAGGAAAAAATTTCAGAGCTTGATAACCAGTCTTTTGAACTAACTCAGTCTCACAAAAAATAAAGAAAAACTAATTTTAAAGAAAGAACAAAGTCTACTAGGAATATGGTATTATGTAAACTGATCAGACCTATGAATTATTAACATTACTGAGATAGAAGAAGAAAATGGAAACATTTTATTTAGAAATTTTATTTGGAAAACATTTTATTCTGGAAAATTTATTTGAGAAAATAATTTAAGGAAAGTACTCTAATCTTGCCAGAGGGTACACATCCAGATGCAAGATATCAAGAGAATGACCTGTGAGATGCTATGCAAATGAACAGCATCGTGGCATATAGTCTCCAGACTGTCCAAGGTCAAGGCTAAAGAAAAAATCTTACAGGCAGCTAGAAAAAAATCATGTACAAAGGGAAACCCATCAGGTTAACAGTGGATTTCTCAGCATAAACTTTACAAACTAAGAGAGACTGGGAGTGTATTTTCAGCATTTTTAAAGAAAATAAATTCCAATAAAGAATTTTGTATCCCAACAAACAAAGTTTCATAAGCAAAGGAGTAATAAAATATTTTCCAGACAAGCAAGCATGAAGGGAAATTTTTACCACTGAACCAACCTTACAAGAGATTCTTAAAGGATTTCTAAACAGGGAAACGAAAGAATAATACTTGCTACCACAAAAACCCACTTAATTACATAGCCCACAGACTATAAAGCCACTACACAAAAGAAACTACAAAACAATCACACAACAGAACTACATAGCAACCAGCTAAAAACTTCAAGATAGGATCAAAACCTCACACATCAATATTAACCCTAAATGTCAATGACCTAAATGTCCCACTTAAAAGACACACAGTGCCAAGTCGGATAAAAAAGGAAGACCTAACCTCTGCTATCTTCACAAAACACATCACACATGTAACAACACTTACAGGCTAAAAATAAAGGGTTGCGGAAAGATCTGTCATGCAAATGGAAAACAAAACAACAACAACAAAAAACTCAAGGATCACTATTACTATATCAGTTAAAACAGACTTTAAACCAAAAAGAGTAAAAAAGGATAAAGAAAGGTAACATGTAATGATAAAGAGTTCAATTCAACCAGAAGATTTAACTGCACTACATATATACACACCCAAAACTGGAGCACCTCAATTCATAAAACAAGTGCATCTAGACCTATAAAAGACCCAGAGAGCAACACAATAATAGGTGGGGACTTCAACACCCACTAAGAGTGTTAGACAGATTATTGAGGCAGAAAACTCACAAAAATATTCTGGGCTTCAGTTAGACAATTCACCAATTAGGCCTAATAGACATCTAAAGAATGCTGCACCTATCCACCACAGAATATACATTTCTCCTCACCTGTACAATGAACATACTACAAGATCAACCAAATGCTCGGCTATAAAGGAAATCTCAATAATTCAAATAAATTGAAATTATATCTAACATACGCTCAGACACAATGGAATAAAAGTAGAAATCAATAAAAAGATCTCACAAAACCACACAATTACATGGAAATTAAACAAGTTGCTCTTGAATGTCTTTTAGATAAACAGGTAAAAGTAGAAACAAAAAAATTACTTGAAATAAATAAAAACAGAGATACAACTTAACAAAGTCTCTGTGATGCAACAAAGGCAGTATTAGTTTGTAGCACTATTTGCCTATCTCAAAAGGTTAGAAAGATCTCAAGTTCATTATGTAACATTACACCAGAGGAACTAGAAAAACAAGAACAAACCAACCGCAAAGCCAGCAGAAGAGGTTACTAAAATCAAGGCAGAACTGAATGATATTGAGACCTCAAAATCCACACAATCAACAAAATCCAAAGTTGGTCCTTTGAAAGGATGAAAAAAATCAACTAGGCATTATCCTTGGGGTGCAAGGCTGGTTTAACATACATAAATCAATAAATGTGATTTACCACATAAACAGAAAAAAAGGCAAAAACCATATGATCTCCTCAACAGAAACAGAAAAAGGCTTTCTATGAAGTCCAACATGGCTTTATGATAAAAACCCTCGACAGACTAGGCATCAAAGGAACATGCATCAATAATAAGAGCCATCTATGACAAACCCAAAGCTAACATTTTATTGAATGGGCAAAAGCCGGAAATATTCTCCTTGACAACTGGAACAAGATGAGGATGCATACTTTCACCATTCCTGTTAAACATATTACTGGGAATCCTAGCCAGAGCAATCAGGCAAGACAAAGAACTACAAGGCATCCAAATAGGAAAACAAGTCAAACCATCTTTCTTCACTGATAATATGATTTCATATCTAGAAAACCCTAAAGACCATGTGAAAAAGTTTCTAGAGCTGATAAACAACTTGAGTAAAATTTCAGGATACAAAATAAATGTGCAAAAATCAATAGTTTTTTTTTTTTTTTTTTTTTTTTTTTTTTTTTTAAGAGACTCGCTCTGTCACCCAGTCTAGAGTGCAGTGGCGCCTCACTGCAACCTCCACCTCCTGGGCGCAAGCAATTCTCCTCTCTCAGCCTCCTGAGTAGCTGGGACTACAGGAACATGCTGCCACTCCCAGCCAGCAAAAATCAGTAGTATTTCTATACATCAATAATATTCAAGCTGACAGCCAAATCAAGAATGCAATTCCACTAACGATAGCTACAAAAATAATAAAATACCTAGGAATACATCCATTACCCAGAAGGTGAAAGATTTCTACACGGAGAATTTCAAAACACTGATGAAAGAAATCACAGATGGCACAAACAAAAAGACAAACATTCCATGCCCATGTATTGAAAGAATCAATATTGTGAAAATGGCCATAATGCCAAAGGAATCTACAGATTCAATGCTATTTCTTTTTTTTTTTTTTGAGACAGAGTCTGGCTCTGTCGCCCAGGCTGGAGTGCAGTGGCGCAATCTTGGCTCACTGCAAGCTCCCCCTCCCGGGTTCACGCCATTCTCCTGCCTCAACCTCTCCGAGTAGCTGGGACTACAGGCGCCCGCCACCATGCCCGGCTAATTTTTTGTATTTTTAGTAGAGACGGGAATTCACCGTGGTCTTGATCTCCTGACCTCGTGATCCGCCCACTTAGGCCTCCCAAAGTGCTGGGATTACACGTGTGAGCCACCGCGCCCAGCCGATTCAATGCTATTTCTATGTCATTTTTCACAGAATGAAAAAAAGTATTATAAAATTGATATAAAACCAAAAAAGAGCCTGAATAGCCAAAGTAATCCTAAGCAAAGAGAACAAAGACTTCAAATTATACTATAAGGCTACAGCAACCAAAACAATATAGTGCTGGTACAAAAACAGACATGTAGACTAATAAAACATAATAAAGAACCTAGAAATAAAGCCACACATCTACAGCCATCTGATCCTTCACAAACATTGGGTATTCATGGACAGCAATAGGACAACATGAGAAACTGGGAACTACTATACAGGGGAGAGAGGGTTGAAAGTGTTAAAAAATAAACTATTGGGCAAAATGCTCACTACCTGGGTGACAGAATCAGTTGTACCCCAAACCTCAGCATCACACAATATACCCATGTAACAAATCTGCACATGTACCTCCTGAATCTAAATGTTGAAATTATTTTTTAAAGAAAAAAGGTCAAATGACAAATAAACAAACATATATACAAAAACATCCAAAATTTACATTCTGCCTTATGCGTACACATACATTATATTCGTATGTGTCTGTGTGCTTTATACATATCTACTAAAATCCACTGTCCACTAAGGATTATTGCAACATTGAGAAATTTATTCTTTCTTTTCAGCTCATTTAAAAATTGAGTCCATAAAGCACTCAGGAGTCACTTACTTCAAAATGTACTATTTAATAGTATCAATATTCAACTAAAATCCATTAGACTTACTTATTCCTTCACTTGAAATGACTCCTTAATTATTGTTGCTTATGAATTGTCTAAAATTTCTATTCCTTTAGACTGAAATTTATTGAATATAATTTGATAAAATATTTTGTTTTCAAAATATTTTCTAATTTAGAAACAGATCATCATTCTATTCTTTATTTTTAATTTACTTTATATGATAATGATGTTAAACATCATTTTATGTTTTTATTTGCAATCTGTAGACCTTCATTGAAGAAATTTGTCTTCATATCCTTTGCCTAAGTTCTCATTGAATTTTGCTTTCTTTAATCAAGTTTTGAGAATACTTTATACTAGTTCTTTGTCAGATATGGGTCTTGCAAATATTTTTTTCTCAGTCCCTATTTTGTCTATATTGTAGGGTTTTTCAGAGGAAACATTTTTTATTGTATTAAAATCCAATTTATTTTTTTTTAGTTTTATAGATCATGATATTTTTGTGTGTTCAAGTCTAGGAATTCTTCACCTAGCCCTAAGTCCTGCAATATTTTATCCTCTTTTTTTCCTAAAAGTTTTGTAGTTTTACATCATACATTTAAGCTGATTATCCATTTTAAATTAATTTTTGTACACTTAAGAGACAGATAATTTTTTGGGGGTGTGGGGAAGTCTAAGCACTGTTGTTGAAAAAAGCTATCTTTTCAACAATTGCTTTGAAAAGGACTATCTCTTCCACAGTAGCTTTGGTAACTTTGTCAAAAATTAGGCATATTTGTGTGGGTTTGTGTCTGTTTTATTATTATTATTATTCTCCATTAATGTAGCTATTTATCCTCTGCCAACACACACAGTCTTGATGAGTCTGCATGTAAGTCTTGAAATCAGGTAGAATGTTATTCTAACAATTATTTAGAGAGAGAGTGTGTTGAATTCTCCAGTTAAAAATAGTAAATTTGTCTATAACTAAATGCATATGCACCAACTTACAAAGCTTCAAAATATGTTAAGACAAACTGTTAAAACTAAAATGATTTATAAATATGATCAAATGTATTATTTTAAAGTTTGTTTATAATATACTCATTACATTCTTTTTTAGATATTCAAAAGCTCTGCGTTGATATCCTTGTTTTCATCCTTCGCATTCAGAGTTTTTGCTCTCTTCTTTGTTAATCTTTCAGAGGTTTCCAAACTTATAATCTTTTTAAAGAAACACCTTTTGTCTTCGATATAGTCTTCTGTATCACTGCTTTTATTTCATCCATATCTGATCTTACATTGATTATGACTTACTGCTGCTCTCTTTGGTTTTAATTTGCTATTGTATTTTTTTATTTTTTTTTTCTGATAAAAGCTTACATCACTTATTCTTAACCCATCCTGTAGTAGCCTTCAAAAGGGCCCCCAAGACATCAACATTCTATCTTCTGGACCCTGTTAATATGTTGCCTTATATGACAAAAGGAGCTTTGTAGATGTGATATGGTTACAGATTTTAAGAATCAGCAGCCAAAAGTAAGTTTCCTTCACATAGCTGAGAGAAGTGAGCCCAGTCAAAACCGTCTTCCATGGCATATTTATATATCCACAGATCTCCTTTGGTCATTTTAACTTTATATTCAGATTTGGAAGTGGTTATTTTATAGCTGTGTGCAAGAGAAGCAACCACAGGAGAATAACCTAGAGCCTTTCATCTCTACCATCACAGCATTTCATGTGGAGCCTGAACCTTCGCTTTCACCTGCCCTTTCACCTTCTCTTTCACCTGCCCTTCTAACTAAGCAGATCCAATTCTACCCCACATCCCTGTCTATCCAAACCATCTTCACATTCTATGTTTTAATGTAAATTCTGTATTTACTAGTACATGTTTCATTCTATGTTTTAATGTAAATTCTGTATGTATTGGTATATTTTTCATTTGGTAGAAATTTTGTTACTTATTATAATTAATAATTATTTGATTAATTATTATTTTGATTGTTTACAATTTTATTAGTGATCTGATTAGAAGGACTCAGAGATTTGAGGACTCCCTTAGCCTTCCACAGAAAGACTTTCCCAAAAATGTTTATATCATGTTAGAGCAGAAACTCCTATACCTCTATGATTATAATGAGTTTGATTTAAAAATTCAGAATATTTGGCAGAATGACAAATATGCTATTGACTTTTAAAATACCTTAACTCATTTTAAAGATATATATATAAATCTTTGTAAATATATTTTTATATTTTATAAAATATATATAACATAAGTATTTTATACATTTATGCAATACTATTTATATAATTTTAAATGTTTACATAATAAAGGTAAATATTTACATAATATATAAATATATATAAATATTTGTATTGTATGTATTATATATGTCTTTAAAATGAATTAAGGTATTTTAAAAGTCAATGGCATATTTGCCATGTTGATACTCATTATTTATAGATTATTATTTATAGAAAGTATTATTTATAGATAACATTGTTTATAGATAGTATGTTATATTATTAATAATTTTGATATTGTCAATATCATATTATTATATATTATTATATTTTATTAATAATAATTATTACTATGTTAACATTAACATTAATGGTATGTCAATATAACATACTACCTATAAATAATATATCATATGTTATATATCATATATTATATATCTATAAATATATGTCATATTATATATCACATATCATGTATAAATATATATATCATATATCATGTATGTGTGTGTGTATACATTAACGCACTGATCTCCAATCTGATATTTCATCAACAACAAAGAATAAAAATGGAAATATGTTAAACGTATATAAACTACTTAATTGACAACTAAACGCACTAACCCTCAGTTTATTTAACAAGTTAATCACAGCACTAAGACAAAAGGGAAAAAACCATATGGTTGAAAGAACTGGAACTTTGATTCCTTGCATTTTTTAATAATTGTTGTTAATAGTTGACCATCTTATAATCATCAAGAAATAAAATTTTAATTTTACATTGTGCATTTTAGGATATTAAGAATATTTGAGATCATGCAAGAGAAATCTGTGAGAAGACAGTGAAAAAGACAACATATACTAGTCACCAGACCAACAGAGGCTTTAAAATCCTTAAAATCCTTGCTGTGTTTTAAAAATAAACCAAACACATTCATATTGAATTTATTAGTAATAAAAGAAGAAAGGACAACATAATTGCTTTTCAACGAAGTTTTAACAATGAATAAAGCAAAACAATAGCAGGGAAAATACCATACCATAGAAGATTTGCTATTTCAAGATTCAAGTTCGTAATAGATTTTATTTCCTTGCTTTTGCAGTAATACATTTATTTCATGCCCAATTTAAAGCAAATTCAACCAAAGAATCACTTATGAAAGTAAGAAAAATTTACTTTTTATTTTTTGAGCTACAGCACTCTGACATTAGGCAAAATCTAGATGATCTTAATACAATGTTGAGAAAAAATATGAGCGAGTTTTTCTAGTGCCCTACTGAAGAAAATGTCATTAATTCACCAATACACACAGCTGCAATCTATTAAGCCATTACAGATCTATTTTAATAGAATCAATTCCTAATATTTAGGTTGAACACACTCTCTGCTTTTGTTATCACTAAATTATCTGAAGAGAGAGCAGTAGTACAACTCAATCAAGCTGGCAAGAGTAAGCAAGCCTCTCTTGTTAATGTACTTTACAACAAACTAGCGTTTGAAGAAGAAAAAAATCTACACCTGAATTAATCAGCCAACAAGTCAATCAAATATGTATTATGTGAGTGGTTTTTAAAATAAATGTTGTTAGGAAAAGAGTTTTCCCTTGAGCCTAACAATGGCTAACTGTGATAATGAGAATGTGATATCTTTAATTTGAGGGTCTTGGTTTAATTAACAGTGGCGCATATAAACCTATTTAATAGCTGGCAAGCACAAAGCCTCTGGGAGGCCTCTTCATTCTTTAGCTGGGCTAGTTATTCTATACTTATATTGTCTTAGTTATCTTTATTAATTCCACCTTTTTCCCTCAACTACCCTGGAATTATTGGTTTCCTTTTGCCCAGATTAATTTAGCAAGTTTTTTTTTTTTTTTGGACACAGGTCTCGGAAATAGAAATAGGTCTATCAGAAATGAAAGAGAAAAAAAAACAGAATTAAGCTACTCTGACCTTACATTTTGTTTGGAGTATGCATTTTAGTGAGTTTTAACTAAAACAAATCATATATGTATATTTCTATCTATATATTTCAATGTTATTGGTTACAATTAGTAAGTTCTCAAAATAATATTGGTCTCCTCTTACGTATACAAAATATTGCCTACCTATATATACTAAAGTTATAGTTGTTGATTATCTATAGCCAACTGTAGGCTAAAGTTGCTCTTGAAGGTCAAAGAGTGGGTTTCTCTCATGCAAATACTAAATGTTGGAGGGTTGAGCACATACTATAAACAACCTAGGCCTCACTGACTATCTCTCAGAGATCTTCCTTATATTAAACAAGAAAATGTAAATCCATGTAACTTCCTTTCCAAACTTTTCCCAGTAAGAATGATAAAAGAAATGCATTCCCATAATTTAAGAAGAAAAAAAATGGCTGGGTGCGGTGGCTCACGCCTGTAATCCCAGCACTTTGGGAGGCCGAGGTGGGCAGATCACGAGGTCAGGCAATCGAGACCATCCTGGCTAACACGGTGAAACCCTGTCTCTACTAAAAATATAACACACACACACACACACACACACACATACACACAATTAGCCGGGCGTGGTGGCGGGCTTCTGTAGTCCCAGCTACTCTGAGAGGCTGAGGCAGGAGAATCGCTTGAACCCAGGAGGCGGAGGTTGCAGTGAGCCGAGATTGCGCCACTGCACTCCAGCCTGGGCGAGAGAAAAAAAAAAAAAAAAAAAAAGAAAGAAAGAAAGAAAAAAGAAGAAAAAAATTATAATAGAACAACACTGAAAATCAAGATGCCTGTCAATGGTTGCTCACCATGCACTGAACTACTCGGAGCACTTTGGTCCACTTCTTAGTTCTATAATAGTTACTTCTTAATTTATAACGAAAAGCTTTGAAGGACCCACACAAGTGTGTGTACGTATGTGCATATATATATATGTCTTTGGCTTTCTCCCACGAGCTGGATAAAGATTTTACTAAATTTTACTCTACTCTCCACCTTTCTTTAGCATCCTCTTCAATTCAGATAGTCATATTAACACTTTTGGCTTCCTTCCAGGTTCTCATGACATCCTCAAAGAGTGTAATTAAAGTCCTATTTTTTACATGTGCCACAGGCTGTGATTCTCTCATTTTGTAGTGCGCCCACCCTTTCTCCTCATTGCCTTTTTTTCAGACTCTCACAGCTGTAGTTATAATTTTATTTTGTCAAAGTTCTAACCATTTAAAAATATTCCATGATTGTTCTCTAAGTTGATTGTAAAAATTGAAAATAAGTGAATACCACTTACTGTGTATTACTGCGCCTATTTGAATGCAGTTGACTTCACGGGCAAGCACTGTGCTCTGCCAGGATTGCTTGCCTTTCCTTATTGGTCAATGTCATGATTTCTAGCATTACTGGAAAATGTCTGTAGGATGAATTTTGAGTTGTCTATCAATTGTCTTTGTCATAATCCTGTTTTCTCTCAGATTTCATTCATTCTTTGGATTATGTTTATTCTCCTTATTTCCTCAGGACTTCTCTCTTGATATTTTTATCTGGTTTATTGAACTCAAGTCAGCCACTCAATGGGTCATCCTGTTCAGGGTGGAAGGACATTGCGCCCTGCCAGTTTTAGATACACGGTTTTCAATATTTCTACATAACCCTCTGTCCTACTACTTTTTCATTATATAGAAGGAGAGTCGTGGAATGTTGCAATTACCAAAATAAACTGAATGATTTATTTCTTATATTTTTGTATAAGGGCAGCTAATAGAAAAACATGGACAAAGGTGTGACGTTTGTGAAACAAAAGAAAAAAAATGACCCTAAAGGTAACATGAAACAAATATTTTAAGACAGAAAAAAACAAAGCTTTCATCAATAGGTGTAATTCTGGCCTTTTAATTTGGTTATAATTATTATTTAAAAAAATAACAGTAGTTTCATCTGCAGCTAACATTAAAAACTTGCTTACTGTAAGCAATGAAAATCACTGTAGACTTTCTGAGTACTATTCATATTAAGGCTTTTCTAGTGTGCCATGACCAGAAATTGGGCCAGTGAAGGAAGAATCATACCTTATAAAAGATAGAGCTGCCTGTCATAAGGTCTCCTTTCCCCTTATCCATAGCATCACCAGCTCTCACTTCCATTTTGATTAAAAAAAAAAACTTTATAATGTATTAGTTATGATTAAACAGGTCATCCAAAAATTTCAGGCCATGTCAAAATAAAACCACATCATTCATTCACATAACATGCATAATATTTAAATGTATATCTCGCTTTCATTATATTATATAGTTAATTTTGCATTCACAAGGCCCACATGTTAATGGTAAGACAAACTGGATGGGTGGTGGGGGAATGGAGACAGTGGTAATTTAAAGACCGGAGATCCTTCTTATTTATAGTTCTGCCATCCCTTAAGGTCTACTTTTTGCCCGTACTACACAGCTAAGGAAACAACGTCTGTGAGGAACATATTTGCTTCCTAGAAAACTTAACCTAGAAGGGTTACACATCCCTTTCACAAATATCTCATAGCAGAGATCTAGACATAACAGACTAAAAGAGAGGCCAAGAAAAGTAGTTTAGCTCTGTGCTCAGGGAGAGGTTCTTGGTGGCAGTGTGGAAAGTCTATCACAGAAAGTTCCTATACCGAATCCACGTAAAATGGTCTGTATTTGGTACTCAGGAAGTTGAAGATTTACTCCTTTGGGTTGTATATCCTCACTTTTTAATTTTTTCCTGTATTTAGTTTTTACTAAACAAAATAAACTTATTTTAAATTCTGTGTATGCAGCTTTACTTTCTACAACATCTGTTACATGATTTTTAGTGTACATGAAATTTTTTAAATGTCATGGTAAAAATTTTATCTTTTATTATTATCAGTTGAAATCTTAGCAATAAATGTAATATTTTTTTCACTAACAGCCTGTATTGGAAATAGTTTTCTGTAGTCATAGAGAATTTTCTCACAGAACTCTATGAAAGTCGTAGGAAATTTCTGACATAATAATTAAGGTACATTTCAGTAAGTGTATTTGGATAGAGACAGCAAGATGCTGTCCAGGTATAGAGTTCTCTGATAGTCTTCCTTAAACAAACAGGTAGAATAGTTAGAAAAATAAATATGTGGCAAATTTTTCAGACACTAATTCTCAAAAATTAACAAGCTTCAGGTATGTGCTGGATAGAAGTTATTTTACAACATATGTTCTGAAAAAGATCTAGGATATGGTTTATGTTTCCAGAAACAGAAGAGGTTAAAATTTTAGTCATGATTGGGTTATGGTTGACTTTCTCTCAGAATAGGCAGGTGGGCAATAACTTCCAGGAAAAAATTACCTTCTCCACCTCTATGTGGAGACTGACAATATGTATTATTATCTTCTTAATTTATTACATTGTTCTCAGATAAAGGGCCATATAGTGGATGTATAATTAAACATTTTGCAAGTCTTAATGCATTCCTTGGCCTAGAACTATTTTTCTATTTCCTCAATTAAAAAAACCGTGGATTCTCAATTTGTGTTGAGATTGAAGCACAAGATGAATAAATTTCAAAATATTATTCCTTTTTTCTTTGATCTGAATATTTCTATCATAAAATGTGCCGTGCTTTCAGGCTTTGTTATAATATGAAGCAATGCTTTGTATACAGTGCACCAGAATAATTTGTCCTAAGAGTTGTCATGGACTGCCAGTTACTTTTGTGGCTTAACTAGGGAGGTAACAAATAACTAGACCTATCAGTTTCTCCTAGGCATCCAAACACATTTCGCCAAAATATGGCGAAAGTGTGCTAGTTTGCAGTGAGAATTAAAGTACATAGATAATGCTTTATGAAAAGAGGCAAAACTACAGTATCACATACAAATAAAAATTATGACCAAATAAACATTTTGTCATGCCAAAATTAATCAATGTATGGAAAAAGAAGAACTAAAAATGTACAGTTAAAATCAGAAATATCATATGAAAGAATGAGGGTTCTAACCCTGCAAGCCTGAATGTGAGCAGCAGTAAGATGGGCTCAACTATACACCTAGAACAAACCATGAATCCAAATACTGTTCTCATGTGGACTAGACTCCCCATAACTGCCAGAGGTACAGCCCAACCAGTGCACTGCTGGGGAGTCTTCTAAACACCCTGTTAGGCTCTAATTCACCTGGGTTCTGTTTAGACTAATACTCTAGGAAATGCTATTGCCAGTTAAAAGTACCATGCTTTACATTTCTGGTGTCTGTGTTGATTAACCATCATGGAGTCTTCCTTGGATGGAGTGAGTCCGTTCCACACTTGCATTTCTATGTGGTTCAATAATTCCTTTCCTGTCAACCAAACACCCTATTATCTACACCCAAATAATTCCAACGTAAACTCTAGAAATTACGTTCCTTAAAAAATCAATTCTGACTTCTAACTTCTTATATCTCTCTGCTGTAACTGAGACTAGTTATGCTGCTTCCACTGATGCCCTCTCAAAAAGGTGGGTGCTGAGTCCTGCTTGACACAGGGCTGCTTTTAGATCTCTCTTCTTCCATTGTCTTATAAATTAGCCCAGCCCCATTGGAGTTAAAGTCACTCAGTGCATTAAGTGTATGAGGCTGTTTTGCTTTGCTATATTAAAAAATTGATGCTTGGTAATTCATAAAGAAAAGATGTTTAATAGGTTCAAGATTGTGCAAGTTGTACATAAAGTGTGATGCCAGCATCAGCTCAGCCTCTGGCGAGGCCTCAGGGAGCTTTTACTCATGGTAGAATGTAAAGCAGAAGCAGAAGCATCACATGGCAAGAGCAGGAGCAAGAGAGAGAGTGGGGAAGTGCCACACTCTTTTAAACTACCAGACCTTGCATGAACTAACAGTGAGAACTCACTCGTCACCCAGGGGATGACACTAAGCCATTTGTGAGGGATCCAGCCCCCGTGATTCAATACCTCCCACTAGGCCCCAACACCAAAATTGGAAATTATATTTCAACATGAGATATGGAGGGGACAAGCATCCCAACCATATTACTCAGCTGCATCACATAGCTTTCCAGTAACCTTAACTTCATTTTTTTTGATTGTGGAACTATGACTTTCTATCTTTTATCAGACTTGCCATCTTCAGATCGGACTTGCTGACTTCATATTCATCTAGAATATCAAACAGCTCCCACACACTCAGTTACATAATGCACTCATATTCTCTGAGTCTCCCTGAATATTGATTCTCAATGATACATTTGGTTCTTTCTAATAACATTGAGACCCTAGGTTGTTGAAATGTCAAGTATAAACATCCCATATTTTAGTTTTATTTTCTTTCTCATCTGGTTATCCCTATGCCTTCGCTTCATTTTAGAGAGAACTCTGATTCTGTGATCTCCTATGTTTTATGTTGTTTTTTGTTTTGTTTTGTTACTGTTGTCTAATCAACTTTCTGTTTAGTATGAACTCAGCTTTCCAGCTTAGGTACAAAGGCACATCGCTTCAAGAACCCTTATGTGTTAAGAATGTCATCCCTCATCCCCTATTCTCTTTACTTTAAATTTACTGGGCAAAACTCTAGGCCTGAGAAACTCCTAAGGTATGTTATTCTGCATTTTGTAAGCCTATTCTGAGCTTACTGAATACTCTTTCAGTAAATCATGTAACTTTAAAGGTTTTACTAGTTTAAATTCAGGGGTTTGAACTTCAGTTTTGTCCTATCTTGTAGGACAAGTATCTGTTCCTATCACACTCTTCACAATAGCTACTTTAATCGTTTTCCAATTTCTTTAAATATCTAACTCTACAAATTGTCCTCTAGCAGCAGAAAAACTCGTATCTTCACAGAGAATACAATAGCCAACTTTCTGACATTAAGCCTATAAATAAATATATTTACATTGCCATTTACTCTTTGATGTGTTCCCCTGATTCAGTGTTGTGTTTTCCTCTAATTCCCTTTTACTTTGTTGATTACCTGTGTCCTAGAAGTTATCCTGTATGACACCATCCTCCTAACTCTTTAATGGAAGTTAAATTGTTAATAGGGCCAAGTAATAAATATTTTCAGTTTTGCGGGCCAGATAGTGTCTGTTACAACACTTCATCCTGATGTTTTCACAGAAAATAGGTCATACACAATATTTAAATAAGTGTGCATGAATATGCTCTTGAAATATTTACTTCTAAAAACTGGAGGTGAGTTGGGCTGCAGTTTGTCAACAAACTGGAATAAAAAATAGCATTAAAATCAGCATCAGTAAGCAGCTAATTTAGTGTTTAGCATATTTGCTTTTCCTTAGAAGGTTCCAAATTAGTATTAAATAAATTTAAAAAGATAAAGATCCCAAAATAAATTAAATTATTAAACATTACTTTATAAAACATTACAATATTCATTTTATAAGTTTTTAAAAAACTTATTTTTTATCAGATTTATCAATCTTGTGCATGTATGTGTATGTGTGAGTGCATGTGGCTGCAATGTGCTTTATAATGTGAGTATGAACTAGTTTATTTGTCTATATACTAGATGGGCTAACTAAAATACAAGCATCATCCCTTAGGTTCAGGATCATATGGTTACCACACTTGTAATTAAATAATTATAAAATTAACAATAATCTCATTCATATATACGAATTCTGACAAGGTCTAAGTAGTACGAAACCAACCACAATGTATTTTTTAGGGTAGAATTTTTTAAAGACTTTGGTTTCCTTGACTCTTGATAGAAAATGGTGTTCCATTTCTCAGAAACCAAATAAAGGTGCTTTTCCTAAACAGTTTTGGCTATTCTTCGTTGCATCAGCTGGTATGGAAAAAGAAGTTATTGTATTTGAATACTACAAAAACTCAAGACAGTTGCTAAATTGTCAGGAATGCTTTTCTGCAAAAAAGACAGGATGTTGCACCCAGGGGCAACACTCTCAGCTGTGTCCACAGAGAGTAAATGAGTAATATGAATAAAAAATACTACTGTGAAAGCTATTATAAGCGTCTGAAAAAAATCTAAAATTTTGTTAGAAATTGAAGTATTCCTAATGATCTGAAAGCTTTTGGTCTCTTATGAGAGAATATTGATTTTCACTAATTTACAAAGCATACTTCAGGGAGCCTTTAAAAAGAAATCATCCATCAACCTGTTCTGAAAAGCCTCTTTTTTTTTTCAGAAAACATTTTCATTTCTCAGCAGGGATGTTGGAAGACAGAAGGGCTATGAAAAAATGGATGAAAATGCCAGAAATGAGCAAGAAAAAGGCTGTTATTAAAAGTCGATGAGGGCTTCTGAAAATATAGAGAATATTTCTAACAAAATATAGTTTGCTTTATTGAATATTGACAATGAAAAAAATATATATATTTTGACAGTGTAATGGATATGAATCATTTCTTTTGGTATTTTCATTCTCCGTTTTTCTTTACAGGATAATAAAATTAAAATAAAACGTTTTGTAGAATGTCAAAATAATAAGTGAATTAAGTAGAAAATTAGGTTAGTTAATTGGCATCAAGCATCTGAAATAAATTTTAACTTAATATTTGGTGTATATACTTAAGTTCACAGAACGTCTACTTCTGCTATATATTTTACATTTAAGAAAGTTTGTAATAATAGACATTAAGAATTATAAAAGGCTTTAAATTCATCTCATTTAAACTTTTACTCCCTATATCTAATTATGGCATAACTACCCTGGAAATGCATAATAAACAAACATTGGCCTAATCTCACTTTTATTAAATTGTCAAAAAAATGTAAATTTAAAAAATAGCCTATGAATTATGTAAATCAATAATCTGAAAATATTTTAATTTTTCTTTCCTTTTTGAAGATAACAACTTGATAACATGAACATTTAAAAAATGGGGGTAGTGTAGGCGCTCTGTGAATATATATTAAATGAATAACTACCAGATATTGTGACTACATTGTTCCCTATTTGACATTAAATAACACATGCAAATCCCTTGACCTGATTCATATCTCATTTGAATGAATACTGTTAAGAGTCATTCAGATGGTTGCCAGCAATTTTCATTGTCAATTTCCATTGAGACACCTTGTAATAGGCGTGCACATTTTTACCACTGAGATTTTTTTTCTCCTTCTGGAACATTGTTTTCATTATAGAATGTAAACACTCTTTTTTATAAAATGAAACATTTTCTTTTTCCTGAGCCAGATTTCCCTGTCTTAAAATAAATTTTTCTCATTGCTAAAGGCTGAGAATTTTCACATATTGTTTGGTATTGGTGTTCTGGCACACATGCATTTTTAAACCACTTAATGGATCTACCAGTTGTGAAACGCCATCTATTAAAATTTCATATATTTTCAAATGGAGCATAAAACTTATCATATGCAGACTATAATAAGATAGAGGAGCCATGGCTGAATATAATGTATTAGCAAAAATGTGAAAGAAATCAGTGATTCAGCATTTTCAATTAATAGTGTATTCAATTTCTGCAAAACTGCTAGGCTTTGATAAGCACATCAATGTTTCTTAATATTACTGAGGTAATAAGGCTCTCTACAAGTCATCATACACATGGAAACTGGAATTCCTAGCAAGATTTGATATCTTAAAAGCTATTCACCTGTGTAAAAGTGCTATGACAGGCTGAAGAACTCAAAATGTTACTTCATATCTTCTTCTCTATTACACACTGGTACTCAAGATAGGACTGCTTAGATATAAGTAAAATATTTTTTTCTTTTATTTAATACCTATACATTGCTATTAATCAGATTTATAAAAGTTTTAAAATATTGAAATGAAATCTGTGTATCAAATTTATCTTACTTTAATAAGGACTTGATGACATTAATAAATGGAAAATTGTACACATGATTTCTTCATGACTACAATATAATAGTAGTGAATAGCTCCCTATTTTACAGGTTTAAAACAGATAGGATCCATTTGAAAATGATGGGCTAGGCTTGTTGTCTCATGCCTGTAATCCCAGCACTTTAGGAGGCGGAGGCCAGAGGATCATTTGAGCTGAAGAGTTTGGGGCCGACTTGGGCAACATAGGGAGACTCTGCCACCACAAAAAATAAAAAAAAATAAAAAAATGGCTGTGTGTGGTGTTACATACCCACAGTTCCAGCTACTTCGGAAGCAGAGGTGGGAGATTGCTTGAGCCCAGGAAGTTGAGGCTGCAATGAGCCATGATTGTGCCATTGCACTCTAGCCAGGGGATAAAGAGAGACTCTGCCAAAAAAAAAAAAAAAATCTACATAAAATTAAATTATGTTAAAAAATAAAAATGACTGAATGCCAAAAAGTTAGTGTATGTTGGTAGGAATGTAGATTGGTGCAGCATTATGGAAACCAGTATGGAAGTTCCTTAAAAAACATAGGATTATCCATGACCCAGGAATCCTGTTTCTGGCATTATACCTAAAGCAGACAAAATCATAAAAATGTCTGCACTCTCATGTTCATTCCAACATTATTCACAATAGCCAAGATATGGAAACATCTTAAATGTCCATCAGTGGATGCATGGTTAAAGAAAATGTGAAACACACACAACAGAATATCATTCAGCATTAAAAAATTAGGAGATTCTGCCATTTACCACAATATGGATGACACTTAGCATTTTCACATTATGCTAAGTGAAATAAGCCACATACAGAATGAAAACTATTGCAGGATCTCACCTATACATGGACTCTAAAAATAAATAGGTCAAATATACAGAGACAGAGAATAAAAAAAATGGTTGTGAGGGGATGGAAAAGTTAGGTCAAAGGATACAAAGTCACAGATACGCAGGATAAACAAGTGTAAAGATTTGAGGAACAACATGAGGTCTATAGTTAATAATTGTGTATTGTACTCAGCATTTTTGCTAAATGAGATTATAGCTATTCCTGTCATGAGAGGGCAGGGGAGGAATGGGTAACTATGTGAAATGATGGATATGTTAATTTGTTTCATTATAGTAAACATTTTACTACATATATGAATTTCATTACAACATGCCGTATGCCTTAAATATACACAATATAAATTTATTTTTTAAAAAAGTTGATGCAGACATGAAAAACAATTAATTAAACTGGTATATTTCTTTTCAAAACTAGTAAGAAAAATAAATAAGAATATATATTTATTATCTATATTGTATGGCAAATTGTGACAAGTTTAGGGGAATGACATGACACCCACTTATCATCTCATAGCTACTTTGGGTCAAGTATCTGGGCACAGCTTAGCTTGGTCTTTGACTTCAGAATCTCTCATGTAGCTACAATCAAGATGCCAACTAGGCCTTGGGTCTCATTTGAAGGCCCAGTGAAGGAAGGATTCAACTCCAAACTCACTTATGCAGTTGTTGGCAGGATTCACTTGCTTTTGGACTGTTGGACTGAGGGTCTCATTGCGTGTCTTTTGTTTGTTTTTTCAGTCCCTCAGGTGATGCTGATGAGGAAAATCTCATTTTCTAGTTGGTTATTGGCCAATGGTCAACCTCAATAGCTTGCCACATGGGCCTCACTGATGTAGCAATTTGCTTCACCAAAGCCAGCAAGGGAAAAAGTAAGCCAAGATGATCTACTAAAAGAAAGTTATAAAGCTTTTGAAACCTAATCACAGAAGTTGCACCTTTGCCATAATCTGTAGTTTAAAAGCAAGTTACAAGGGTAGCCCACATTCAGGGGAGGGCATTACTCAAGGACATGAGTTAGAGGAGGCAGTGATTATTGGAGACCATATTAAAGTCTGTCTACCAGAGAATATTCATGGTAATAGCATCTTTATGTATAAAAAAGCAACATATTATTCATAGTACAATATAAATATTTATGTTTTTGTGTGTATGTGTTTGTGTGTCTATAAATGATTATGTTCAAATTTGATTTGTTTTAACATTTGGAAGATGTGAAGACAATCATGTTTCAAAGTGTTTTTTCTTATAAAGCAGTTTTGTGATTTTAAAAATTAGATTAACTGAAATCTATTCTTTATATGTGGTATTGTGCTATGTTATAATGAAAAGGAAGGAATTTTGAAAATGTAGTTGAAGAAATAATGAAAGCTAAGATCAAGCACATGTCTGAAAAAAGAGTAGATCTCCATTCTGCCAAACAGGACACCATGTAACAATATCAAATATCCAAGCTATAATGACAAGCAGAATTCTCATCTATTATTGACCTAAGATATTTTAAAGTGATAGACGAAGTAATAAGTCAAATAAAATGGAGGGAAAATTGTAAAAGTCTTCAAAATTGGCCAAAATATCACTGGTTATTGTCGTTGGAAACTAAGCATTGTCTAGTACGTCACTAACGTTATCTGACTTTGTTGGGTTTCTGAGACTTCCCACGTTTTTAAAATGCTCACAACTACCATAGCAATACAGATTTTATTATATATCCTTCTTTGTGTCATGAATGTTAAAAGGCATTTGCATTTGAGTACAGTAGTCTTCCGTTATCCACAGAGGATATGTTCCAAGGCCCCCAAGGAATGCCTAAAACCATGGATAGTAGCAAATCCTATATATACTATGTTTTTTCTATGCCTATAATAAAGTTTAATTTATAAATTAGGCACAGTAATATACTAACAAAAATTATAATAAAATGTAACCATTATAATAATATATGCTAATAAAAATTATGTGAATATGACCTCCCTCTCCCTCTCTCTATCTCTCAATATATCTCATTGTACTGTACCCACTCTCCATCTTGTGATGAAGAAAAGGTAGAGTGGGATAAAGTGGCACCACATGAAATTTCATAATGTACTCAGAACCTCATGTAATTTAAATCTTATGAATTATTTCTAAAATTTTCCATTTAATTTTTTCAGGTAATTGAAGCTCCAGAAAGTGAAAGGGAGGACCACTGTATAAATATGTAAGGCACCTAAAATATAGTCAATTATGTGTGAACTGATCAATTATTTTATAATTTTTATGTTTTGTATTTTATATAGCCCAAGTTTCTAAAGTAAACAATACAGATTGAAGTCATAGAGAAATGCTACTAAAATTTACAGCCAGCTATTACAAACTGTGAGGTAAAATTCACTTTCTTAAATCATAGTATTAAAGAATAAAGCACATCTTTTCAAAATGGAAAATTTGCAGATTTATGTAAAATATTAAATTATTATTGAAACAAATGTCATAATCATAAAATATAATTGAAAGCAGTTCATTACCTTGTGCTCTAATGAGCTCTTTCCATTGCAAAATATATATTACATATTTGACATTTAAAGGATAAATGGACATCATTTTATTTCAGCAGATAAACTAAGATAAGAATTGGTATAAACCATATACTTCAGAGAATTAAATTTTCAAATACTAAATTTCTCTGTGCACATATGTAAATTAATATCTTTAAATCTCTCATCTAGTATTGTAATTATTATTATTTATAACATTACAGGCTAACACAATGATGGGTTTCAACATACGAAAACTTTCTTCACATTATTTAAACATCCTTTAAAACATTTGATGTAAGGTATAATGCTCAGCACCCTATTCAATTTCTTATTATATATAAAACATAAGTATATTGCAGCCAGTTTTCTACATTATATCATAGATGATGCTGAACATCATGCAACATTAACGAAAATAAAACTGTAGATAGAATATACATCTAAGTACTCATTGTCAGAATGACTGTAGCTGCAGGTATTTTAATGATGGGAGAGGGAGTAACATAGTACATAGAGTGAAAAAAGCATTTCCCTGAGAATTACAAAAATTATCTTAGCTGTGTGATTTTGGAAATAAATCACCAAATTTTCCTAGGCTCAATTCTGTGCATCTGTATTAGTTAGGGTTCTCTTGAGGGACAAAACTAATAGGGCCAGAATTAATAAAAGGGAGTTTAGTAAGTATTAACTCACATCATCACAAGGTCCCACAATAGGCCATCATCAGGCTGAGGAGCAAAGCCAGTCCAAGTCCCAAATTGAAGAACTTGGAGTAGAATGTTCGAAGGCAGGAAGTATCCAGCATTGGAAAAAGATGTAGGCTGGAAGTCTAGGCCAGTCTCATTTTTTCATGTTTTTTTTTTTTTTTTTTTGCTTGCTTTATATTCTAGCCAAGCTGGCAAAAGAGGTATAAGAAATTGTAGGAAATGTTTATAACTTTTATTTACTGCCATTATGTTCTGAAATTAGGTTAAAAATTCTAATTTTCTGTCTTCTATATATGTAACTCATGCAAGAGAATGAATTTAAGGCCAATTGCACGGCACACAATGAATAATCTACCAGAGAATACTAAAGAGCAGATTTGAGGATACAAAATGCAGTATAAACACTAAAGATGTAGATTTACAAAATTTTCATCATAACAGATACCATGATGATAACCAAAACTGCTAAGGAGGTTACAAAATTGTAGGTAAATCTTTCAATAATGTTTACTATTTGCATTGATTTTTGTGAACTACATAAAGTATACTCTAATAAGTTAGAAATGTCATCAATATTTAGATGAAAAATAACCATATATATCTTCGTATATTTTTATCATGTAATTCTTATATTGCCATTTCCTTCCTCAAAGCAATTCTATCTGTATATCTAAATATCAATGAAATACAAAAAAAATTGTGAGGAAGTTTTTTATGCTGTCGCTACTTTAGAAGAGAAATAATACATAATCACATTATTTATTAATTAAGCAAAATATGATAGAGGAATCTCTGGTCCAAAAATTATTTCATCTCATTTTAGTTGCCAAAACACAAGGAAATGAACATGGTTATTTGTAATCTGCGGTCATATACACTGAAGTTTTTAAACTTTAATGGATATATTTCGCTCTATGAAACTAAAACCATAGATAAGTATATTTGAGGTTTTAAATAATAAAGTTTATTTTCTGATTGAAATATCTGTTAGAGTGAGAAATATTGTATTTTGGATACAAAATATAGTCATTTTCATGAAAAATTATAAGAAATTGAGGAACTCAATTTACTGGATGAAATGTTACCCTAATAGAAAAGAGACCATAAAAATATAAACTGGCAGTAACTTCCAGAATGTTTTCCATGACTGTTACATTCCCACCAACAGTGCACAAACGCTCTCCTTTTTCCACATGCCCATCCATACTTATTACCTCTTGTCATTTCTATAATAGCTTTCTGAATAGTATGAGGTAGTATCTCACAGTGGTTGTGATGTTCAATTCTGTCATGATTAGTAATGTTGATAACCTTTTTGCTATTTTTATGCCTTCTTTGGAGTAATGTCTATTTGAGTCCTATGCCCATTTTGTAATCAACTTACTTGTTTTTCTGTTATTGAGTTGTAAGTGTTCTTTAAACATATTGAATACTTACCCCCTTATATGATATATGGTTTGTGAATAATTGTTTCAATCTGTGGGTTGCTTTTTCATTTGTTTGTTCCTTTGCTGCACATAGGTTTTTGGTTTTATGTAGCCATTCATTATTTTTGTGTTTGTAGCCTAAGCCATTGGTGACATATTCCAAAAAAATCATTACCAAGGTCAATGTTAAGGAGTTTTCCCATATGTTTTTTTTTCTAGGAGTTTTATGGTTTCAGATCTTATGTTTAGATGTTTTATCCATTTTGAGTTGGTCTTTGTGTATGGTGTATGATAAGGGTTAGATTTCATTTTTTTGCAAGTGGAAATCTAGTTTTCTGAGAACTACTCATTGAAGAAAGTGTGATTTCCCCATTTGTGGTCTTTTGGTGCCCTTTTTGAAAATCAGTTGGTTTCATATGTTTGAGCTTATTTCTGAGCTTTCTATTTTGTTCCACTGGTCTCACTGTCTGTTTTTATACCAGTACCATTCTATTTTGATTACTATAGCTTTATAATATAATTTTAAATTAGGAAGTATTATGCTTGCAATTTTGTTTCTCTTTCTCCGAATTTCTTTGACTATTTAGGGTCTTTTGCGGTTCCACTCAGATTTTAGAATTTCTTTTTCCATTTCCATAAAGAATGTCATTGGGGTTTTGATAGAGATTGTGTTGAAATTGCTTTGAGCAGTATAAACTTTTTTTTTTTTTTTTTTGAGACTGAGTCTCGCTCAGTCACTCAGGCTGGAGTGCAGTGGCATGATCTTGGCTCACCGCAACTTCTGCCTCCTGGGTTCAAGTGATTCTCGTGCCTCAGCACCACCCTGAGTTGCTGGGATTACAGGCGCCCACCACCATGCCTGGCTAATTTTTGCATTTTTTAGTGGAGACGGGGTTTCATCAGGTTGACCAGGCTGGTTTTGAACTCCTCGCCTCAGGTGATCCATCTGCCTTGGCCTCCCAAATTGCTGGGATTACAGGCATGAGCCACCACTCCCAGCCAGTATGAACATTTTAATAATATTAATTTTCTCAATCCATGAGCTCTCTATGTGTTTATATTCATAGAATGTAGCAATCTCTCTTCTAAGTATATACCCAAAGGAAAGAAATCATTACCTTGTAAAGATATCTGCACTCTTATGTTCATAGCAGCATTACTCACAATAGTCAAGATATAAAAATAACCTAAGTTTCTGTTGTTAGATGAAGAGATAAAGATATCATAGTATATAAATTACAATGTAATATTATTTAGCTTCAAAAAATAAAACCTGTCATTTGCCACAATGTGGATGAACCTAGAGGACATTATCCAAAGTAAAATAATCCAGATATAGAACAAATTTTTTTTTTACTATTTTCCTTTTAGTATTTTTTACATGATCTCACTTGTATGTGGAATCTAAAAATAAGAAAAGTCAAATATACAAAGATAAAGAATAAAACAATGGTAACCAGGGGTGAGAGTAGGAGGAAATAAGATGTAGGTCAAAGGATACAAAGCAGATATGTAGAATCAACAAATCTAACAAAAAACATGAATACTATAGTTAATAATATTGTGTTGTATTTGATATTTTTACTAAATGAGTAACTACTATTGGCACGAAAATGGATAATTATATGAGATGATTAATATATGTAAATTTGCTTCACTATAGTAACTATTTTACTATGTGTATTATATAACATCATGTCATATCTTAAATATATACAATAAAATTTATTTTAAAAAGAGAGAAATACAAATTTTGTTAAAACATCTGTGATTAAACACAGAGAACTGTATAACCAAGGGCTGAATCCTAAACTATAAATTTAGGTAATAATTGCTGAGACCAGATCGGTAGGGGAGACCCTAACCCAGCAGCGCTAGAGGAATTAAAGACACACACACGGAAATTCCAGAGGTGTGGAATGGGAAGTCAGGGGTCTCAGCCTTCAGAGCTGAGAGCCTCGAACAGAGATTTATCCACGTGTTTGTTGACAGTAAGTCAGTGATAAGCCTTGTTTCTATAGATTATAGAGTAACTAAAAGTATTCCTTATGGGAAACAAAGGGATGGGCTGAAATAAAGGGATGAGTTTGGCTACTTATCTGCAGCAGGAGCATGTCCTTAAGGCACAGATCGCTCATGCTGTTGTTTGTGGTCTAAGAACACCTTTTAGTGGTTTTCCACCCTGGGTAGGCCAGATGTTCCTTGCCCTCATTCTGGTAAACACACAACCTTCCAGCGTGGGTGTTATGGCCATCACGAACATGTCACAATGTTGCAGAGATTTTATTTAAGGCCAGTTTTAGGAACAGTTTATGGCCAGATTTTGGGGGGGCCTGTTCCCAACAATAATAATATCAATATTGCCTGATCAGTTTTAACAAGCATCAGCACTAACACTAATGCAAGGTATAATAAGAGGGGTATATGGAAACTCTCTACACTCTGCTCAATTTTCTATAAACCTAAAACTGTTTTAAAAATAAATTATATTAATAAAACATACACACATATAATTGTCAGTTAATCTAACAGTTTTAAGTGAAGATGTGTTCAATATGGTCTATTTCCAAGTAAGTCACTAAAAAAGAATCTTAAAGAATATACTGCATCTATCCCAGAAATTTAGAATTCATCAAAATGCATGTGATGCTGATAATGCATGTGACACTGATAATATATTTCTATCCCAGCACTAGATCAATTTTCCTCTTAGTATTTTTTTTGTAGTGAGAAGTCTCATGACTTTATGTTTAAAAGAGCAACTGAATCATACTTATGAAAAAATCACAATGTAGAGCCAATTGTTCTTTGAAACAAAGGATCCTCATTGAGTTACACACTGACACTGAATAGCTTTTATCCCTTTCACATTTTTGCACTACAATATGAGGCATTTAAATCAGTTTTATTATTTTCCCTTTTGTTAGTATTTAAAACTGAAAGAGAAGTAAAACAAATGAATTGATTTTGTAAGGGCTAAGAAAACATTTACGTTAATTAAAATTATACAATTGTTAGAAAGCTACTTTTACATAATACTACCATTAGTATTAAATTCTACAAACAGAAATCTTTTTATTTAATGAAGTCTTGATTGCAACTGACTCCAGAAAAGTTATAGTTATCTTATACAGTTATGTTTTGTTATCAATACAGCTAAAACAGAAATAATAAATGCTTAAGTAGCTTAGAAACTATAAGCAGTTGATATTTACTTTAGAGGTTTAGAATAACATAAACATAATATAAAAAATTTTTATATGACCATCAATGAAAATATGAACAAACCTTTACTTGTTTTGAGTATGAAAACAAAAAACTAAAATCTGTATTGGTTAGGTGGAAAAAAATAGGTCTTAAAACCTCAGTAATCATCATGCATATATATGCCTGGGTGGCTGTATACTTCTTGAATTACATTTAACTCCATAGAATAAAAGCAGCTATAAGTGAAAAAGGTTACATTCTACATTCTCATTAATAATTAATATGAAAATTAAAATTTAGAATATATGACATTGCCAATGAACATGTATCCTTTAGAACCACACTTTGTTACATAGCTCACAGTTCACCTTAATCAAAACAGAGAATATCAACTTTTATTAGACTCTGTAATTCTTTGAGCTAAGGAGACTTTAGAAAATTACTCTATCAGGGAAATAGCTTTATCATTCTGCTGGTTACCTAACTAATGAGTTAAATTAATTTTTGAAACAAATAAGCTTAAGTTTGTATGACAACCAGATTTTTAACTTTGTGTTTGTTTATGCATAGAATTTTTTTTCTCTTTTACTTTTTTTTTTTTTTTTTTTTGAGGCAGAGTCTTGCTCTTGTCACCCAGGCTGGAGTGCAGTGATGCGATCTCAGCTCACTGCAACCTCTGTCTCCTGGGTTCAAGCAATTCTCCTACCTCAGCCTCCCAAGTAGCTGGGATTATAGGCACCTGCCACCCCAGCTAATTTTTGCATTTTTATTAGAGACGGAGTTTCACCACGTTGGCCAGGCTAGTCTCGAACTCCTGAACTCAGGTGATCCGCCCACCTCAGCCTCCCAAAGTGCTGGGATTACAGGCTTGAGCCACCATGCCCGGCCTATGCATGGAATTCTTTGGTGTTTTGAAAATTCCACTGTTCTCTTCTCTATTTCTATGACTTTGACTTTAGTAGATTATATATGTAAGTGAGATCACATAGTGTTTGCCCTTTTGCACCTGGCTTGTTTCATTTAGCATAATATCCTCCAGGTTAATTAATAATAATGTGTTGCATATTTTACAATTGCCTAAGGACTAGATTTTAACAGTCCACAAAAAATTGATAAGTATATCAGGTGATAGATACGTTAGCTTGATTTACTCATTCCACGGGCTCAATATATATCAAAATATCACATTGTAACCCACAGATATTATATATATATATATATATATATATATATATAATATATAAAATCTGTAAATTAAAAATTACAGTGCATTGCATTACATTACATTAAAATTTTCACAAGCTGACCCACAAGATGAGGATATAAGCTTAGTCAGCCAGCACAGTCTTCAAGTTATCCTAACCCTGGTGTCAGAGTAAGCTGAAAGAGCCTCCAGATGATTTCAGCTCCTAGCTTTCAAGTCATCTACAAACTTTAATTCTTCTTATCTCCACACATAATAGAAAAAAAAAAGAAGCCATACCCACCATTCCCCATCCCAATCTCTGAAACACAGAATTATTGAAAATAATACAAGTTTTGTTTTAAAATCACTACATTGTGGCCTATGAGCTTACAAATGATACAGGCCCTGTTTCTCACATAGTGAAAATAAAATGTTCTTCTAACTCTAGATTACAAAGTATTTTAAAATAAATTATCTCTGTTTTTGTCAGTTTATTGAGACTAATAAGCTAGCTAAATGTAATATAAAGAAAGAGATAAATACCACCACTAACCCCCACCAAAGAATAGTAATAATACTGAAATACACCTTTAAAGGTGTAAAACAGAGCAAAAACCTTCTCTAGCTCTAAATAATATTTATATCAGAATTCAAGTTCACATATTCTATGTGAATCCTTGGAAAAATTAAACTAATTTGATAATTGAGGTTTTTAAAAATACCTGTATGTCTTTTTCCTTTTTTAAAATTAGACTGTATGTTTTCTTCATGAAATTTGTGCTTGTATTTTTGTGATTAGAATAATCTGACTAACCTAAATTTCTCATACTCAATTATAGATCAGATAATCTAATGCTAATATTATCTATTTCTAAAATTAATAATCATGTAAATTATATTAATTTATATTGAATTACCATTTTGAAAATTATATTAACAGTAATTTTATACTAATGTGTTTCAGTCTAAATATAACTTACCAGAGTCCTAATACTTTAAGACCTTGATTGTTGTTTTTAAGCTTAATATTCTAAAATTTGACTTTGTCTTCCTATTTCAAATACCTTTCTGACATAATGATAAAATATATTATTTATCATTCAGTTGTATTTATTAATTTAAATTTACTAAGTCTTTAAGATTTGATTAATCAGTTAACCTCATATTTTTATAGAAGGAACAATTTTTTAAGTTTAATAGGAAAGGGATTTTATTTAAAAACATAGCAAAATAGGTTAGAATAATGGTTTGGATTTTGAAAACGCTCTACACTGGATCTCATTCCAAAATTATATATGCCTAATATGTAGAAAAACTATAATATACAATTCATCTAAATCAAATAGAATAACAGTATAAATAAATTTTTTCAAAGTTTACTACAAAATATAAGATTAATGACACCTTTAACACTAATCCAAAATAATATAAATAAAATTGAAATAACATTTGAGGAGGATAAATATTATAGCCATAATTTTTTCAACACATACTCACTATGACTTATTTGCTAAGTTGAATGAAAATAATTTAATACTCGTACTATGTAAAGCTATTAACTAAAACCCATATAAATAAGTCAAACAAATACATGTGTGTAGGTATTTTTATACTTACAAAATTTAGACTGTGATTTAACTTCATATATGTCTTACAAGTTTTATTTTATTTTTTTCTAATTTGGTATATTTGGCAATATAGGAAAGTGTTTCTATCTACTATGAAAACTGAATTCAAGATTCGTAGTGTTTTAGTTAGCCCACGAATACAATGTTTCATGTTTATTTCCTTTTAGTTGTATCTTTAATTAGTTAATTGAAGATTCAAGTCATGTAGTACCAAAAAGAAATTAGTAGAACAATTTTATATTATCAGTATGCTTTGAGATATATATTAGTTTAGCATCTGTGATGGTTAATTTTAGGTGTCAAATTGACTGTATTAAAGAACACCTAGAGACTTGATTGCATGTGATTCTGAGTGGAATTGGTGGGGAAGATCCACCCTCAATGAGGGGATGCACCATTCAATCTGCTGGGGGCCCAGAGAGAACAAAAGCAGAGAAAAGGCAAATGTTTCCATCTTTCTGCTGGAATTAGGATACGCTCTTACTCTCTTGTCTTTGAACAATAACTACAGGCTCTCCAGCCTTTGGACCCCAGGACTTACAGTAGAAGCCCGCTAGGTTATCAGGGCTTTGGTCTCAGATTGAGTTACACCACTGGCTTCCTTGGTTCTGAGACCTTCATACTAAGACTGAGCCACCTCCTGGCATCCCAGGGTCTCTGGCTTGCAGACGTCCGGTCCCGGGACTTTTCAACCTTCATTACTGTTGTGTGAACCAATTCTCCTAAAAAATTTCCTCTCATCTGTCTATCATCTATCTACCTATCTGTCTGTTTATCTATCTTCTCTCTCTGTCTCTTTCTCTCTCTCTCACTGGTTCCGTCTTTCTGGAGAACTCTAATTACAACATCAATTATTCATTATCAATTCATTTAGTAAGTATAACTGAACATCTACCATATTTTGGTTATATTAAAATAATTTATAATTAACCGAGAAACAAAAGAGACAACGACTCCTGCACTCCTTTGGTTTAGACTATATAACATCCATACTTTGTATGGAGCTGCTACAAAAGTCAACTTATTCCCCTTGAAAACTGGCAAAAGACAAGGATGCCCTCTCTCAACACTTTTACTCAACATAATATTGGAAGTTCTGGCCAGGGCAATCAGGCAAGAGAAAGAAATAAAGGGTATACAAATAGGAAGAGAGGAAGTCAAATGGTCTCTGTTTACAAATGACATAATCGTATATTTAGAAAACCCCATCCTCTCAGCCTCAAATCTCCTTAAACTGATAAGCAACTTCATCAAAGTCTCAGGAGAAAAAATCAATGTGCAAAAATCACAAGCATTCCTATACATCAATAATAGACAAGCAGAGAGCCAAATCATGAGTTAACTCCCATTCGCAATTGCTACAAAGAGAATAAAATACCTAGGAATACAACTTACAAGGGACATGAAGGACCTCTTTAAGGAGAACTACAAACCACTGCTCAAGGAAATAAAAGAGGACACAAACAAATGGAAAACATTCCATGCTCATGGATAGGAAGAATCAATATTTTGAAAATGGCCATACTACCCAAAGTAATTTATAGATTCAGTGCTGTTTTCATCAAGCTACCGTTGACTTTCTTCACAGAACTAGAAAAAAACTGCTTTAAATTTCACACGGAACCAAAAATGATCTCCTATAGCCAAGACAATCCTAAGCAAAAAGAAGAAAGCTGGAAGCATCATGCTATCTGACTTTATACTACAAGGCTACAGTAACAAAAACAACATGGTACTGACACAAAAAAAGATGTATAGATCAATGGAACTAAATAGAAGCCTCAGGAAAAAAACACCACACATCTACAACCATCTGATCTTTGACAAATCTGACAAAAGCAATGGGGGAAAGGATTCCCTATTTAATAAATGGTGCTTGGAAAACTGGCTAGCCATATGGAGAATATTGAAACTGGACCTCTTCCTTACACCTTATGCAAAAATTAACTCAAGACGGATTAAACACTTAAACATAAAACCTAAAATGATAAAAACTCTAGAAGAAAACCTAGGCAATACCATTCAGGACATATGAATGGGCAAATGCTTCATGACTAAAACACCAAAAGCAATTGAAACAAAACCCAAAATCTAATTAAACTAAAGAGCTTCTGCACAGCAAAAGAAACTGCCAGAGTGAACAGGCAACTTACAGAATGGGGAGAAAATTTTTGCAATCCATCCATCTGACTAAGGTCTAATATACAGAATCTACAAGGAACTTAAACAAATTTACACGAAAAAAAACCATCAAACAGCAGGCAAGGGATATGAACAGATACTTTTCAAAAGAAGACATTTATGCAGCCAACAAACATATGAAAAAAAGCTCATCATCACTGTCATTAGAGAAATGCAAATCAAAACCACAGTGAGATACCATCTCACGCCAGTTAGAATCGCGATCATTAAAAAGTCAAGAAACAGGCCAGGCGTGGTGGTTCATGCCTGTAATGCCAACACTTTGGGACATCAAGGTGGGCAGATCACGAGGTCAGGAGATTGAGAAGCATCTGGCTAACACGGTGAAACCCCGTATTTCAGGCTTGGTGGTGGGCACCTGTATCCCACTACTTGGAGGCTGAATAGGAGAAAGGCTAACAGGAGGTGAACTTCATGACCAATAGAAATACCATTTGACCCAGCAATCCTGTTACTGCATATATACCCAAAGGATTATAAATCATTCTACAATAAGGACACATGCACATGTATGTTTATTGCAGCACTATTCACAATAGCAAAGGCTTGAAACCAACCCAAATGCCCATCAATGATAGACTGGATAAAGAAAATGTGGCACATATATACCATGGAATACTATGCAGTCATAAAAAAGGATGAGTTCATGTTCTTTGCAGGGACATGGATGAAGCTGGAAACCATCATCCTCAGCAAACTAACACAGGAACAGAAAATCAAACACCACATGTGCTCACTCATAAGTGGGAGAACACTTGGACACAGGGAGGGGAACGACACAGACACAGGGAGGGGAACAATGAGAACACACGGACACAGGGAGGGGAACGACACGCACCTGGGCCTGTCAGGGGATCAGGAGCAAGGGGAGGAAGAGCATTAAGACAAATACCTAATGCATGCGGGGCTTAAAGCCTAGATGACAGGTTGATAGGTGCAACAAACCACCATGGCACACGTATACCTATGTAAAAAACCTGCACATTCTGCACATGTATCCCAGAAACTAAAGTTAAAAAAAAAGTCATTAACACTACAGAAAAAATAACTTCATTTAAGACTATTCTGAATTTAGATTGTGCCATATATCCTGCCTCTGGTACTACCAATACTTTTTTTGAAGGTCCAGTCTTAAATACCCTGCATAAGATCACATACGCCTGCCTGCAAGCATTTTCATCAGGTGGATATTCTAGTCATATTTTTTTTTATACCAATGCAGCCAATTATTTAGTCTTTATTAAAAAATGTATACAGTATTTTCCAATTTAATCCTCCATTCTTCTGTTGCCTTTATACTTTCTTTCCATTAATTATTATTTGAAACCTCACACTTTCAATGATTTTCATAATGACATTTGATATGTTGGGAAGAATGTTTCATTCCTACATGCTATTGAGAGAGATATTCATAGCGTATTGGATAGAATACTAAACAAAGAATAGCTTTGTTCTGAGTAAATTAAGAAAATCATATTTTATTTTAAAATATCAATTTATATGCTTGGAAATCATTGATGTAAACCAAAACCAAAACATTATTTGTCATTAATATCAGTGATACTTTGGTTTCAATCCTATTAAGATGGATACTTGTATAACTATGGTGTAATCACTTAATCTACTAAATGTTACTTTTCTTATGAAGAAATGACAACTTTCTCTGTCCTCTCTTTCTATATTGAAACTAATTTATAAATATAGAGGCATATGGGCCTGCTTCATCACACTGGTTCTCCATATACCTTCATATGTCATTTTGCGCCTCAGTATGGGTATTTGCTTCATAAATTACAATATCCTTCCAAAATATTTGGCTTGAATGATTGTTTTGACAGTTTTCCAATGAACTTTTGATATAAATTATTGCTTCGCAAATATATTACTTTTACAGATTTGTTCAGTGATCATGACCTGTGTGACTTTATCTATCCAATTATCAAACTGAAAATTTGCTGTAAGAGTCCGATATTTTACAGTGTTACCTCCCCAGATATATGAAAATAGAACACAGGTCTCCATATTTTCTCTTGGAGGTTCTTACATCTAGCTGCCGTGATAGTTTCCGATGTGACATGGTTTTTATTCCCTGCATATATCAAACACAAGACTCAATGCACTAAAACAAACAAACAAACAAAAAAATATGTTAGCTGGGAGTGGTGACTCAAGCCTGTAATCTCAGGACTTTGGGAGGCCGAGGTGGGTGGATCACGAGGTCAGGAGATCGAGACCATCCTGGCCAACATGGTGAACTCTCCCTTCCCCCACTAAAAATACAAAAATTAGCTGGGCGTGGTGGTGCATGTGTGTAATTACAGCTACTTGGCAGGCTGAGGCAGGAGAATTGTTGAACCTGGGAGGCAGAAGTTTCAGCGAGCCGAGATCACACCACTGCATTCCAGCTTGGTGAAAGAACGAGACTCCAAACTCGGTCTCAAAAACAAACAACAACAACAACAAACCTTTACTGTAATACGGTGTTTGTTTTATAAAATCATTTGATAAAACTTCATTTACAGACAGAATTATGAGCTTAAGTAAGATGTTAACGTGGATCCTTCAGCAGTCTAATTTAACATGACAAACAAAAGGTTACCTTCATGGAGGATGAGAGAAGTTCTGAGAGAGGGGTGAAATAGAGTCTATCAGTAGGTTTTCATATATTTGTGGGATAGTCTCCACCAAAGGTGGAAACTTCCAGAAGAAAATTAATCTTAAGTGATATAAGAAACAGGCGTGAGTGCGCTGAAGATAAAAACGTAAACTAATATTAATTATTTTTAAAAAATTAAAAGCAGGCCCCAACATCTTAAGTATGGGTTGATGCATCCAGACTAACTACATGGGAGTCTCAATGGAAAAAAAGAAACTAGGAATATTAACTAATGTACTTATTTTCTCAAAAAGTTTCTCAGATGATTTGTTTTAGACCTTTAAGACATAAAATCATTGAATATGTGATATAAATTTTACCCTTTTTTGAATAAAAGTATACAATCTTATTGTATTTTCTGATTTTACTGGAAATATTGGTAGTTTATCCTCATGAAACAAGATCTTATATTTTGGGTTGTTAAACATGCATGCATAATCATAAGAAACATAGTAGTCCTTCCTTATCTATGGGGGATATTTTCCAAGTTCCTCAATGGATGCCTAAAACCTTTGATATACAGAATCCTATACATACTATATTTTTTATCTTATACATACATACATACAATAAAGTTTAATAAATGAAGCAAGGTAAGAGATTCACAACAATAATATAATAAAATAGACAATTATAACAATATATTGTAATAAAAGTTATGTAAATATGGGGTTATTCTCTCTCTCTCAAAATATCTTATAGTACTGTACTCACATATTTTTGAACTGTGGTTGACTGCAGGTAACTGAAACCATGGATAAGAGAGGAATACTGTATTATCCTTAATAATATTTAGACAACATTATAGATTATGATTGCTATCTAAAAATATGCATTTTAATGCATTTTTACTCTTGCTAGAAGGTAAAGTGTTTTAGGGTTAGACAATATAAAATTGTTCTCCAATTCCAATTCTAGTTAGTATTTTACCTGCAATGTGTGATTTTCATAATTGTTCCAAATCCATTTAAGACATTAAAAATTTTCCAATCTATTGAATATGAAAAGGTATCCCATTGTGCATTTAATTTTTTACTTTCTGACTTCAAATAAATTTGAGTCTATTTTCTAAAATGCATGAATAATTAATGTTTGTCTTATTTAAAATATATTTTCATAACTTTAAATATCTGAACATCCTTCCCAGGTTGTTTGACTTTTTTTATTAATTTGTAGAATTAATGTACTTTGTAGATACTAACTTTTTGGTTGACAATATATGTGTTGGATATTTCCAAATTAATGGCTTATATTTTACATTTTCTTTGGAGTTACTTCTGGTTAGTAGGAGTTCTTATTTTTAGACTAGTCATGTTTGTTATTAGTAAGTTATCTTTTTTAAGAAAATTTTTCTAGTCATAGTACTAAATATATATACGTTTTATTATAAAAATTTAAATTTATGGCTTCACTTTTTGATTCATATTCCATCTGAAATTGATTTTATGTATGGAATGAAGTAGGCATATATTTTTATATTTTACATTTTTCATGTGGAGTACTAATTGTCTCATAACTATTTATTGAACAGCCTATTCTTTCTACACAAATCTGGAAAGTCGGTTTTGTCATAGTTCATATTTCCTTATTTTCTAGAATCTATTACTTTGGTCCCTATATGTTTGTGCTGGTAATTTGCTCTTTATTGTGACAATACTAAACCATATTTCTTACTATTGTTTTAATATCTGGTAAAGTGTCTCTGCTTCAACGATGTTCTGAATATTCTTGGCTCTTTGTTTTATCCTGTAAATTTTAGAATTTTATTGTTAAATTTCACATAAAAATCTGTTGGTATTTTGATTAAAATTTCAGGGAAAAGATAATTCAATTTGAGATGGATGGTTATCTTTAGTTTCTCAGTATCTAATTCTCAGTTCATTATACTCAGTATTGCTATCAATGACTATAGTATATATTTACAAATCATTATTTTCATTCAAAAAACTGCTTCATTGCTTTCCCACAATGATCTTGCACATCTTTCTTATTTAATTTTGTTTATTTTTTAATATAGAGACAGAGTCTTGCTATGTTGCTTAGGCTGGTCTCTAACGCTTGGCCTCAAGCGAGTCTCCTGTCTAGACCTCCCAAAGTGCTGAGATTACAATGGTCAGTCACTGCACCTGGCCGAGCTCATTTATTTTTAAAGCCTTGCCCCGAAATTTCTTATATTTAATATACTTACTCTTAAGATACCTTTTTAATCTAATT
Organism: Hylobates moloch; assembly: GCF_009828535.3. Taxonomy (NCBI): domain Eukaryota; kingdom Metazoa; phylum Chordata; class Mammalia; order Primates; family Hylobatidae; genus Hylobates; species Hylobates moloch. The sequence goes on along the minus strand of NW_026652278.1, from coordinate 109,627,841 downwards.
TATAAGATTTCTTGCTGGTTTATAGAAGTTAGTAACCATGTCATTGATATTGTTGTTGTTAGGAGCCTATTTTCTGATTTGTGCATTGCCTATAGATAATCCGCCTCTTTGGAAGAGAAAGGTATGCGGTAAAAAATGTTGGTGCCCAGCAGAACCCATGTTCCCTGCTTTTTCATGATCGTATAGCTAAACTCCAATTTTAATGTCAACATTAAAATGAGTTCTGGCCAAAGGAATGTGAGCATAATTCATTTATGTAACTTTCAGGGTTGGCCTATGTAGACTTTCAACACACAATCTTTGTTTTCCTTTTATTCTCTGTTTGTTGAATAGAAAGGAGGAAATAACTCATAATATACAGGGAAGGTAGAGCATTAAGGTTTAAGAGACTGTGTCACTGAATCAGCATAAACCTGCAGGAGAAAATAACCCTTACAGGTCCAAACTAGACTATAACATGAACAAAAAACCAAATATATTTTTCTACAAACCTGAAATTATAATATGGCAGATCACTGCAATTAGCCTATTTAGACTATGGTGGCATAACAGCTTGAAGTTAATCTAAAAACAGCCAATTTCAAACTAGCTGCATGGCATAATATGTACATATTAAGCATATCGTGAAATGCCATGCACCATTTTACGAGAAATACATTTAAATAAGTATTTATTTAATGACTATCTTCTGTCTTGCAAGCACTGGGCAAATAATATAGATATGTAAAGGCATAATCCTGAACTTAAGGATATATAATTCAGTTCTGAGTAGACCATGACAAGAGAGAAAAAGAAAAAAGTACACACCAGGTTCCAGGAGGGCACATACGAGAAGACCCCTCAGCTTTTCCAGCCTGATGTTTAGTGAAGGCTTCTGGGAAGAAGTATATTAACTGATCCTTATGTATTTTTTGGTAAACATTTATGTACAAACTAATGTTTTAATACTATAAAATAAAACATCTTTGTCCAATGACCCCACTCATGGTTCTAAGAAGGCTGTTCCATCTCCAACCATATCTCTACATTCCAAAATGAAGTAAAAGCAACTTACTACAAGATAGACGGCCGGGCGCGGTGGCTCACGCTTGTAATCCCAGCACTTTGGGAGGCCGAGGCAGGCGGATCATGAGGTCAGGAGACAGAGACCACGGCGAAACCCCGTCTCTACTAAAAATACAAAAAAAATAGCCGGGCGTGGTGGTGGGCGCCTGTAGTCCCAGCTACTGGGAGAGGCTGAGGCAGGAGAATGGCGTGAACCCGGGAGGCGGAGCTTGCAGTGAGCCGAGATGGCGCCACTGCACTCCAGCCTGGGTGACAGCGAGACTCTGTCTCAAAAAAAAAAAAAAAAAAAAAAAGATAGATGTGATACATGTATCTATGAAAGAAAATCAGATTCAGAAAGCCAAAGCACAGTTCCATTTGTCTCTTATTTGCAAGAATTATTAATTACAGCACGTTGTCTAATGGAGTAGGGTATGTTGCCACTCTGAGCTAAAGTGAAAATTTGTTGGGAAATAAGAAAGGAAGAATAGATACCACTAAGGCAATAGGGAGCGCTTTCTTTTTTATCCTGAACTTAAACTAATCAGATTGTAGTATATTTTTTAATATGTTACTTTGATTAACATCCTTAATATTTTATTTAGATTTTTAAAATTAGTATTTGAAAACAATATCTTCATTTTTGGCTTTTCATACAGGTTTATAAAAAAACAATACTTTTATAAGAAAAGTTTGAACACTTTTCTCCTCTCAGTTAAATATTATTAGATTTAAAGGTTCTTTGGATATTTGTCAAATTTTTGAGGAATTAGTCTTTTAAAAAGTTTTAAAAACTATTATTTCTTGTGTGTGATGTGATGTGTATAAAGTTTTTAGTTTAGTTTTAGTGTATTAGTTTTTAGTTTCTAAAGAGGCTGATTATCTATAGGAAATGCACAAATCAGAAAATAGGCTCATTTCATTTTTTTCTCTGCCTCCTTTTTTAATCATGTAATTACATAATGCTATATCTATGTTGTTTTCATTTTCTTTCAAAGAATTAGCTTTTTGTTTTAGTTATTAGTCTTCCATTTATCTACACTCAAATTAATAATTTGGTTTTTAAAGAATGAGTTCAAGAAACTATTCAAAATAGGTAGAAAAAAAGATATGAGAAAGGCATGCAAGTATGAACAATATGGTGTCTGGAGAAAACAAAAAGAACTATACTTTTTTAGAGTAAAAAGTTATAAATTGAATTAAGAGAATGAAAAATGTATCTAAGAGGCCAGGAGTCATTCAGAACATTAGAGATTAATTGTCCCCTGCACAATATTAAGCAAGTACCTAAGTAGGTACCAGCACTGTCCTCATCACTGCAAATTTATATTACTTCCACTAAGAAAAAAATATATATATATCCTAGTTCTATCTCAGGTTGATTGAGACTGTCTTATGCTTTTATGACAAAAGAGTTACTCCAAAGAGCTCAGAGCTCTTTATTTTTCATATTTGTATAATTGACTCCCTCTTTATTCACTCTGAGTCTTGAAACAGAGTGTAGTTAATGAACATAATTTTGCAGGTGACAGAAGAGCTGAGAAGCTAGGAAAAGGTACATTAAGTTACCCAGAAATTAGCAAGAATGAGAAGCTGATCTCATCCCTCAACTGGAAGGACACAGGAGGAAGGAATTGTATGTGAGCAGAGGTTGATTTGTGGAAGCTGGTGCTATGGGAGGCCTAAGGACAAGTTTTGAAGCCACCAAAGAGATTCAGGTGCCATAGTATGTACTACTGAAGGCAGAGAGAAATGGCAGAATATGCTGGTTTTGCCCTTCCTCGTCCCTCAACTCTTCCATCATTGCCTCCCATTTGGTGAATCCAAGGAGAAATGAGCTGACACAGCAGCTGGGACACCAGCTTGCAGGGGCCAAACCCTGTGATGCAGAGAGCAGAAAAGGCAGGAGTTGAGTCGTAATCTAAGAACAATCAGTCCCTGAGCCAGCACAAAAGGTAGGTAAGATGAAGTAAGTAGAGTGGCCTTTCTTGGATTTCATTCTCATTCTATTTGAAAAATAAGTACAACTTTAACTTATGCAATTATTTTCTCTATTCTCCCTCAAAAACCTTCACTTGTCTTGTGCATGTGTGTGTGTGCACGCCCACATGTGTGTTTGGTGTGTGTGTGTGTGTGAGAGAGAGAGAGAGAGACAGACATTAAAGCAAAGATGCCAAGTTGGAAGTTTACATATGAGTGAGTCTTACATGAAGAGTCAGACTAGAGTTGTATAAAGTCTCCAGCGCATGATTAATAGTTCAACTCCTGCGACTTAGTGTGAAAGAGCCATAAAAAGGTACTGTGAATGTGGAGTCAAAAAGATAAAAAATTTAAACAAATAATAATCAAAAGAAAAAAGTTAGCATATCACATCCAAGAAGCCAAATTTAAAAATAACTCAAAAAGGATGGGGTAGTAAATTGTCTATTTTGACCATCGTTTGCTGTGAAATCCAAAGCTTTGTTTAAGTATGGTTTCCAATCATTCATCATCTATAATTTTCAGTTTCAGTTTATTTCAATTTGTTTAAGAGATTAAACCAACCTACTAATCAATATATGTATACAATATTTCACAAATTATTTGACATTTTTCTAACCTTTCATCATTATATTATCCACATATAATGCCAAACTATTTCCAAAATATTTGATTCATTTTGATTAATTATAAGTCAATTTGTTTTACGAAGGGAATATACCAGTGAATGAAATAAGTAAGGTAAGTAGAGAATAAGAGGAAATTCTAATTCTTACCAAAATATGAATGTTAAATAAATGTGTGAGACATTACTGAGTGCTTTAAAGATATATCATTAATATTCACCAAAAACCTGTGAAGTTACCAGAACCTAGATTTAAAAAAAAGAGAGAGAGAAACAATAAAAAAAAAACACACACAAAAATACTAAAACTAAAAACAAAACCAAAGCCTGGCCCACAGAAAGATTGTTACCTAGAGTTAATCAGCTACTGATTTATAGAGTGAATATTCAAACTTATAACTGTCTGTTCTTTCCCTATAGCACACTGCTTCTCCATGTATTATACTTTTATCTTACAATAAAATAATTTTTAATTTTAACTAAAATACTTGTGTTCAGTATCACTTTTTAAGTTTAACATAAAAAGTATAATAAGTTCTTAGATTTTATCAAGATTAGATTTTGAGACTCTGTTTCAAAAATCCAAAGTATTTTTACACATCAACATGTTATTCTTTGATAGATCATATGTAAATTAGCTTAAAGTTCTATAAAGCCAGAAAATCAGCTATTTGTCATATACAATGATGTTGTTTTTAATCTTTCTATTTCCATTGAAGTATTTTCAGATAGAAGTAATATGGTGCTTAAAACAATGCAACCCAATGAAATTTGGCACATAATTTGTTAAAATTAATCTGTTGTACCATGGTCATATGATAGTTTTAAAGCAGACTAACACTGAATGATAGCACTTAGAAGAAAATCAATGAAGTAGAAAAAAATAGGAGAAATTTTAATCATATCAAATGCATTTTCATTAAATAAAATACAATACTTCATTGTGAAAGCTCTTCCTTTTGTTCTCCTGTAAGCTTTTAAAAGAACATCTAAAGTCATATAAAATTGTATAATAGATTCTTACATTATTTTCCTAATATAAATTATTTTAACTGCTTCAAAAATGCATATTTCTTTTGTGCCTAATTTTTTTGCATTTGTCCCTCCATCTGTCCTTTTCCTATTTTTTCTTTATATTCTGCTCACACTTCTATACTACTTTATATCTGTTAAGCACAGTGATAAAATGCCATAGTATTGATGTCAGTGCAGGACAATTTATGCTGTTACTTTCTTTAGAATTTGTTTTGAATACATGAGGTTTTATTCCTTTGTATTTTTTATTTATGTTTTGGTTTAGTTGGCTTGAAATTTCCAAAATTAGAAAAAAATCTGAGAAGGTTTTTACATCAAATAAGGAAGAAATCACCCTGCTTTACTCCCCACAACCAAAATGGAGGCTTCCACAAATGGTGCTTACAAATTTTGCATTTCTGAATTTCAACATGTAAATAATAAGTGGTAAGACTGGCAGATAAATACATTAAATGATCATTTCTAACATATGCATTTGAATATTTCAGATAATAGTACAATGACAGAAGTAAATTCATTTTATTTTAAAAATAGTATATACTCAAAAGAACTGAAATTGGGGACTTGAACAGATATTTGTATAACCATGTTTAGGGCAGCATTATTTATAATAGAAGCCCAAGTGTCTATTGACAGATAAATGATAAGAAATATAACATTTATATACAATAGAATATTTTTCAGATTTTGAAAGAAAATTCTGACACATGCTACAGCATGTATGAAACTTGAAGACATTATGCTAATTGAAACAAGCCAGAAACAAAAGAAAAAATGTTGTATGATTCCACTTGTAAGGGGCACTTAGTATAGTTAAATTCATAAAAACAGCAGAATGGTGGTTGCTAGGGGCTGGGGAGATGAAGGAATGGAGAATTATTATTTAATGAGTACAGAGTTTATTTGGGAAAAATGAAAATATCCTGAAGATAGATGGTAGCGATGGTTGTGTAATAATCTGAATGTCCTCAATGCCATAGAAATGTATACTTACAAATGGCTTAAATGGTAAATGTTATGTTCTATATATTTAGGCACAATTTTTTAAAAGCAAAGAAAATATTATAAAATACATCAAGTGTTAAAATATGAATATCAAAATAAAAAAATGAAAAAATTTATTACACCAGGAAAATTCCAACTTCTGAGATCTAATATAGCTGAAAGCATGAAGGAAAGATGTGGTATTGAGTGTAGAATTGGGACTATGGTTACAAGAATACAGGTATGTAATACAGCAACTGTGTCAAGAAAGGAAAGACTCATTGAGTAGTTGTTCATTACCATTGTGCTTTTCCTGTTTATGTTCAGATCTAGTTCCAATGCTTCCCTCCTCTCTTTTCAGTATCGTAGGCAGTTCAACTTTCAAACTACATATTCCCTGGTGAAATGTAAATAAGATCTGTAGTTTAGTTAGTAGTATTTCCTAGTTCTGATACAATGGTTAGATAAAATGTCAAATATTGATTGAAGCTGGGTGAAAGGCATGTGAGAACTCTGTGAAAAATCTCTGATGCTTTTCTGTAAGTCTAAAATCAATTCAACATTTTGAAGAAATTTAAAATACAAATAAAGTAGTGTAAAAAGTCTTGCTTTCCCCTTCTCTTTTATATCATTAGTGTATCTTCATTTTCATGCCTCTCCTCTAATTTCCACAAATTTCTAAGAAATTTTTTTTATTTCTATAACATCGTATAGTAGTTAGAAGTCTTTATTGAATTGTTTTGTTTGAGTTTTACAGCATCTTTATAAGATATAAAAAAGGATTACTTGTATTTTGTAGATGACAAAATTATACCTCAGATTTTATTTAACCAATGTAACTAGGAGTATCTGGGCTTTCCATATGCCTTTTAAAATAATATTATATATCTTTTTAGAGTAATCCAATATTTGGTTAGCTATTGTCGAAAACAAAAAATAAACTTTTTAATATAAAAAAGAGATGTCGGGTGGTAGGGGGCAAGGAGAGGAAGAGCATTAGGACAAATATCTAATGCATGTGGGGCTTAAAACCTAGATGACGGGTTGATTGGTACAGCAAACCATCATGGCACATGTATACCTATGTAACAAACCTGCACGTTCTGCACATATATCCCAGAACTTAAAGTACAATTTTAAAAATAATAAAATAAAATACATGATTGAGTGATTTTTAAAATGGACAAGAGAGAAAGGCAAGTTAAAAGAAAGAGGGGGGGGAGAGTTCAAACAAATGGGGTAAAATGTTGACTATAGCTGAATGTGGATAAGGGTATTGCATGACTTTTTCTGTGTCAACTTTTTGTGAGTTTGAAATTATTTCCAAGTGAAAAGTTAAAAAAAAAAAGCTATTGTAACAAAAGAGCATTTTTTCCTTGTTTAAACATTTTAAAAGCACATTTTAAATGACATAAAATTAAAACTTCTGATATCTGATACATCTGTTAGATTGAGTTTTTTTAATACCATCTCAACTTTTTCTGCAATGAAATTCAAAGTGAAATATACACATTCAATGGAGATTCTCTTATTTTCCACATGGCAATAATGTTTTATAAATTATTATATAAAATGTTTTATAGTTCCATAAGTTTAAACCATTGATTTCATCCTAAGATAGAATTCATTAAATGCCCTGATATAAATTTTTATGTCAAGAACTGCCAATTTTCAAAATATGTCAGATGATATATATTTTTTCTTTTCTTTTTTAAAAAAATTGTTATTATTATTATTTTTAAGTTTCAGGGCACATATGTAGGATGTGCAAGTTTGTTACATAGGTAAACGTGTGCTATGCAACCCCTAAAAATTAAAAAGTTAAAAATATGAAGTTATCCTAAAATGTTTTTAAATTTATTTATGAATAGTACTTCTAATAGCATTTGAAAATTTTCTAAAATAGTTTTTACATAGATTATTTAAATTTACCATGTTTTTGACAATCTAAAAGTCCAAAACAACTAATAGATAAAATTAAACCTATTATTACATGTTTACATGTTTGTTATAAATTATTAGATATTTGAAAAAAATCACTAGAAGAATTCTTTTTAAAAATATTGTTTTTCTTAATATGGATATATATAATCATTTTCATTTAATACTGTGTGTATATATGTAGATTAATAGTATTAACTGGACACAATTAAAAGGAAAGTTGTAGAGAGTTGCACACCAGACATATTTTTTATTTCTATGTCAGTATTCTTTGGGAATATAAAATTATAAAGATTGTTAGGACATGAGGTTACTAACATCTGGCATGTATCTCCAAGATAGTTTATCTAAATTTTCATGAAAAAATGACTTGAAGTTCCATAATTTCAATTTTAAAAATCAAGAATATTGAGCTAAAATATGTGCAAAATTTTATACTAAACAAGATTTTGCAGTGCTGTAATTTTTATATGTGCAAATATAATGAATCACCTCACATTTTTGAGCTCCAAGTGAAAATAATACATTCTTTCTGTACAGTGAATGTAGCAACATACTTTGAAACTGTTGAGAAAGGGTAATCCATATCCTGAATTGGTTAAATACTCATAATTTGCTGAGAAACTCTGACACTTTGAATCATGATTTACGATTGGTCAGTCTCTCAAAAAAACAAAACAAAACAAAACTATTTTCCAAACGAAAGTTTTCTAAAAGGCACAGACTATCGAGTTAATCAGGAAACATTTCATGGTCACAAATCCTAGTTTCTAAATAGCATTACTCAGTCACATTCTTTTCACTTTACTACATATAGTGCAGCTGGAAATTTTTATTATGAAATATAACAATGAATGAGAAAGCGAGAATGTTGCCTGCATTTCTTCAACTGTAACTGCATTCATATTACTTCCAAAAACTGTGCCAATGGGCTCTAAACTATAGCTTTCAATTCTATAATTAAAAGCATATTCATTATTTAAAAATTGACTGTAGTAATTACAGAAAATTGCAAAATTAGTGAAAAGGAACAATAAAAAGAAACTTGGTGTGCTCATTATCCAGATTCATCAAGTAATATTTTGCTATATTTGTTTTAGTATTTTGTGTTCTATTTCTGTATGCATGCACACACACATCTACACCCACACACATATATATATGCTTTGACCCATTTCACAGTGGGTTGAATATCTGATGCCATTTTACTTCTAAATACTTCAATAGTTTTTTTTCCACAAAATGGATATATTCTTAATTAACCATATACAATTATTGAATTCACAAAATTTAACATTTATACAAACTATTATTTAGTCTATATTGTATATTCACATCTCTCCAACTGTCCCAGTTTTGAAGTTAAATTTGTAGGGAAAATACCTTAAGCCTTTTACTGGGTTTGACCAGTTGTCTAAACAGACATCTCTTTATTCCACTTCAAATATATAATTTCTTCTTTGACATTTACCTTAAAATATGACAGTTAAATCTCTTAGGTCTACAGAACACATACTGATTATTTGAAGAAATATGTGATCTTACCTTACAGGAATTTCTACCTTGGTCCATGTAGCTCCTTTGGAATCTTCATAGAATTAGGCTTCTTGTGCCTAATGACCCCTCTGCACAATGAATTCTCATTATAGTCAATTGCTGTGGCTTATAATTTCCCACAACATCATATATTTGCAGATGAAAATGTCAATAATACCAAGGAACATGTTAAAGACTTTTCATCAGTATCAAAAGGAGAGAAATTTTTTCTGATGAAATTTGAAAAGCTGAGACTTACTTGAAAATGACAAAAACTCGAAGCTACTAGGGCCATCTCAGTCTTAGACTGAAAGTTGATTTTTTTTATATTTCTCATCAGAGAAAAGCTTCCTGTCTTATACTGATAAAGGGAGCAATAGCTACTACAGAAAAAAAGTAAGACATGTTCTGCCAACGTGAGGCTTTTAGGTTAATCCAAGTAATGGACTGGACAGCAACATTTACTCTAGAAATAAGTGTTTTCTTTACCACATAGTTAGCTAATTTAAATGAACTGAATACTTAATTGGCTATCTTGAAAAGATAATCTTAGCACTCCTAAAGGTAAAATATATTATCTTGAGTCAACATGGATGAAATATTTTCATTAATTTACCTTCAAATTAACTTATTGCCTGTATGTTTACTGTATTTTTATTGCATTTAAATTCATCACCATCAAACTTGTGTCTCAATCCAGAGATTATATTATGTTGGTTTACAATTATTTTTTATCCTGTGAATCCAGCTACTAAAATAATTTTTAAACTTCTAAAGATTCTGACAAAGCTACCTGTCTCACTTTTCCCTTTGCTACTGGTACAAATCAAATCCTCACTATTCCTAACATGGAAAACTTCCTACTTCCAGTCTAAGACCATTTCAGTTAGTCTTCCCTAATAATGCCAAAGTGATCTTTATAAAGCACTTATTCTTTTTTGTCTGATCAAAATAATTTAAGAATATTCCATAGTTTCAGAAAATATGTCCTCAGCATGTAATCCATTTTCCAACTGTTTCTTCAACCATGATTTCCTCTCTCAACACCTCTATGTTCTAACCATGCTGAACATAGTCCCCAAAGGCAAATGGATGTCCCATGGCTTTTAGTAACCAATTTTTATTTTTGTAGTTTATTTGTTTGCTTTGATATTTCCAAAAGAATCCCCTCCAGCCATCCTTTCCACCTACCCACTCAAAGCAATAAAAAGATAAGTGCCTGTAAAGCTATGAAGACTGGAATCCAAATTTTCATTCTACCTTTTTTTTTTTTTTGAGACGGAGCCTCGCTCTGTCGCCCAGGCTGGAGTGCAGTGGCGCAATCTCGGCTCACTGCAAGCTCCGCCTCCCGGGTTCACGCCATTCTCCTGCCTCAGTCTCTCCGAGTAGCTGGGACTACAGGCGCCCGCCACCACGCCCGGCTAATTTTTTGTATTTTTAGTAGAGACGGGGTTTCACCGTGGTCTCGATCCCCTGACCTCGTGATCCACCCGCCTCGGCCTCCCAAAGTGCTGGGATTACAAGCGTGAGCCACCGCGCCCGGCATTCTACCTTTTTAAAATTACAACAATTTTGAAAATTACTCAGTATTCCCAATATCCACTTCCTCACCTAAAATATTTTAAGTAATATCTCTCTCAAAAAGGTGTTGTTACTACAAAATAAAATAGGACATGGGATCGTGGTACTGTAAAATTCTTATTTGAATCTTCATCTTTGACTTAAATGCCTGCTTTTTATCTCCACATAGATATGTAATGGACATCTCTAACTCAGCAAACTTTAGAGTTAATTGGTCCTCACATCCAGTTCTTCAAGATAAAAAATTGCCTTTACTTTACACCACTCAATTCTCTATCCTTCAGTAAGTTATTTCAATTCTAACTAAAACAAACCTTGCAAATATGTCTGCATCTTTTAATATTCACTCTCCTTACTTTAGCCCACACTAAAGTTACCTGCCCAATACTTTCCAAATAAGTCATTTACCATGTTTGCACCCTTACATAGCTCTCCACTCACCATACACTTGAACCTTCAATGGAAGATCAGATCTCTTTTCCCACTCCTGGACTTTCTGTCACACTTAGTAAAAGTTTCTAAGTTTTGCCTTACCCTACAAAGGGCCTTAGAGTCTGGCCTTTCTGTGAAAATGACATCATGTGTTTCTCCTTTTCTTGCCATGCATCAGCCAGTCTAGCTCTTCCTTCTGCTCTCAAAGTTGACCAGGTTCCTTTCTACTTCAAGGGGGCTTTATCATATATCAGTTAGCTAAACTGATGGACTCTTTTGTAAAATAATCCTTGACATTAAAAAAATTACTTTTGCTTGAGTAATAGTCATATATCCTACTGGACTTAAAACATTAGTGATCTGCCTGTATAGCTCATTTCTGAGAATCCCAGAACACAACAGTGTCTCGCAAATCTTGTATCCTCAAATTGTGTTATTTATGTTTTTGAGCTATGCATTATTTAAGAATTTTCTCAAACGCTAACTTTTCTATAACTGTCCTTTACATTCTCTCCATTCTCCTGTATACATCTCTGCATTCTTCAATTGAATATTTAACACATTATTGTTTTTGTTTGATTTTTCTAATTTCTAAACATTACTTGAATAGAAAAATCTATGGCTTTCATTTTATTTTACTGGGAGCTACTGCAGTCATTAACAAATTAAGAAGTCAAATAATGAGCTATCTTTTAATAGTAAAAAACATTGTGGAATAATAGATTTTATTCAATTATTTGTGTCACTGTATTAACATAATAGCTTTAAAGAACATTTGCTTAACTTAGTTCCATAGAGGAATGTATAAACAAAGGGAATAGGGAATATTATATACTTTAAGAGTCAAAGTGCTGTGGACAATGTTTTGAAGGATTTTAGAATCTCAATTGTATAGATGAGAAGCTATACAAGACACACTCCACATTCTTACAGGCCTGCTTAAGATAATCTCTTACAGATACTTTCAGCTAGATATGAAAGCCTCTAACATTCTTGTTTTCTGGAGAGACTTTGAATGGAAAGAGTTTTATTTTAGAAGTAAGGAAGCCCGACCTCTTTAATGTAGTATAGTGTAAGTACTTACATTTATTACTGGTTAATTTACATATACATTCATTTCATTTTCTGGTACTATTTTATGCAAACTGAAATGTAGCAGGAGACAGTAACAAACTTAGAATATCCTTTTTATTTTTTTTTAAGTTTATCTTGCTTCTGTCTCACAGGCAGCTAAAAGAAGCCAGTTGAAACTTTGAACTGTCTGCCTGGAATCTCCTTAGCCAGATCCACAAATCAGTTTCCCTTTCTACATTTTCTGTAACTGCAGTTTACGGTTTTGTTAATTGTTCTTCCAGTACACTCTTGATCCTCTTTCTTCCAACTTACAGTAACTGACTGCTCATTGTTCTTCAAATCTTCACCATCAATTTGAGACCAACCACCTGTTCCAAAAGTCAGTGCAGTATAGTTCAGATTTTTTTTTTTTTTATGGCAGCACCCTGCTTCTACGTACCAAACACCGTTTCAGTTACCTGTTGCTATTATATCTCATAGTTTCATCAGTTAGCTGGGTCTCAGCAGGGCAGTTCCTTTACTGGTCACTCTTGGAGTCTCTTACACAGACTGAGTTGGCGACTGCACCGTAGCTGGTGCCAAATGCGTGCTGCCTTGTCCCTTCTCTTTCTGGACTTGCTGTCCATTATTTTCTAGGGCTTCTCCACATAGCTTTTTAATCTCTCCAAAAAGAAGCCTAGACTTCATACAAGGTGCCTCAGGACAATAAGAAAAAGTGTTCCTAGAGTGACTATTGCAAAAACACGCAGGAATATCTAAGGCAATTAAGAACTGGACTCCAAAACAGCACAGTATCAAACCTACTATATTCTATTGTTGCAACAGACTAGAATCAAGATGATAGGAGACCACACAATGTTACGAACACTGGGAAATTCATTGGGGTAAATTCAGTAACAGCCACGATACTTGCTATTATTATTATTTTTTTTCTCAACCAGGATTGGCTAGAGTTTGAATATGATTTTACAAGGTGAATACATAGAGCTGTATTTTTGAATTATTTTGAAAAGGGAAAAAAAACTTAAAGAGAAACATGGAAAAGAGGGATAAAAGTAAGGAAAGTGAAAGGTTAAAATAGTCCTTTGTAGTTGTTGCATCAGCAGTCAATAAAAGATAAAGTTGGGTAGTGAAACTTTTCTCATGATATATGAGCAGCTAGGAAAAATTTCACCACCAAATTTTTAATGCCAAAACTGGTGAAACAAGGCAATTATTGAGTGGGAGTGGGAGTAGGGTGCCAGAATGAAATAAGTAGGGTACAAAAAAGGTAACATAATTGGTACCTTATAGAAAGCCATTCAAAACGTAAATGCTTTAGGAAAGCGAAATAACACATCATTATCACAGAATGTGAGAAAAAATGACTGTATGGTGACATTTTTATAACTGTAACTAGAAATGACCTATGTGGAAATAATAAGGGATTCCTGCATGGATAATAAATGACCTGTTAAATAGTAGTTCTAACTACTTGTAATATTTGAATTTATTTGGCTACAGTGGCATTGAGATTTTGCGTATCTATAATTGTTTAAAAAATGTCAAAACATGTCTTGAAATACTTTGAATTTAAAAATAATTCTGTTGACAGAAGTTAAAAACTACAGGAAGTCTTACAGTTCCATCCAGAAAAAAATATGATATTTTTCATAATTCTGCACTTAGAACATTTTGACAATTCCAATTTCTGGATCTTACAGAGCACTTGACTTAATTCTATGTTTAAGGGAACCTATGTTTTCAAGCATTTTAGTTGAAACACAGCTAAAGCTGAGGGCAATATTTTCTCCCACAATCCTTAGCCTGCTTTAGGTGTTCTTAGTTAGAAGTACATTCCTAAATGTCTCATTTTTAAGATAATACTACTGAATCTATGGACTAAAGTAGTCTTCTGTAATTTCACTTCCATTGAGAAATTGCATTGTTATTTATAAAATATTTAATGTATTTTGGACTGAAAAAATAGTATTTAAAAATTTTTGAACTATTTTTACTTATCTTACTTGAGAAATAGTCGACATCAAAATGTAACATGAAATTCCATCTAAAATGTTAAACATCTAAGTGATGATAAATGCTTCTTGGCCTATGGAAGCCTGGAAAAATTAAGTACAATTTCAATATTAGTAATCTTCTAAGATTTTATAAATTCTAAGGGACCTGACACAAGGGGAAGCATGATTGTTATTCTAAGTTCACACTTTTTGATTGAGCAGAAATATTTATAGATTATTTTTAAAACCTTCTTTAGTCTAGGTATGTGAAGCATGGTAGATTGTAGTTCCCTGGAATTGTCTAATTATTTACATGTTAATTTCTTTATTCAGTAACATTTTGTGAGACTGCAATTTACTTTCTTAGAAAGTTCAAGACATATGATCCGCATCATGAATTTTAAATTTTACTAATATTATTTTTTTGAGGTATTACTTTAACAGATTTGATCAAACCATCAATGTAATGTTCAGCATATTTTGCAAAACAATTAATCAAAAGGAAAATATCATGTTTTCTTGATAATGATTCTAGCTAAGGAGAATAAACCTGAGAAAAATCTACATTCCTTAAGAAATAAAGAATTATGATTTTCAAGAATCCTGTACCTTCATTATTTTACTTATGTTCACAACTTAAGCATGAATGAGTTAAGGCAGGCATTATAACTTCACATTTAAAAATGAGGAGCTAAATCTCTGAGACATTACATGGTATATTCAAAGTAGCAGTATAAATATTTAAATAAAACTCTTTTACAACTGTCTGTACGTATAAATATCTAGAGGTATTTGGGGTTTGGGGAAATTTCAACATTTTAAAAGAAAACTCAATCGGGAATGAAGGACTTTGAAGTTGTTCTAAAAATGACTAGGTCAACAGAATAAAAATATATTTTTAAAAATTTTATTTAAAAATTTTAGAAATAAAAATCTTATTTTAGCTCTACATCTTTTTATTACCCAAGTAAACTTAGGTCAAATCTTAACTGAATTGTTTTCAACCATAGAACACAATACATTTTGATGGTACATACTGACAACATTTAAAAAGGCATTTTGGACAAAAAGACAGAAAAATAATAACAGATAGACCCAGTCTATGAAACAGCACCTAGATAGATTTTCATGGTTTTTAACTTTTCATCCTTCATTCCTGCTTTGAAGTTGTGACACTGTCTTTGGGTACAAATCTTTAGTGTATAGATGACCACATAGTCAATCTGACTGATTTCTCTCTTGCCTTTCTTAAAGGCAGATTGCCCAGGAAATTGTGTCACCAAAAACTAAAGTAAAGGAAGATTGTGCTATTAGGTTTACATTTACAACAACATTATAATAGTTTGGAGAGAGCTTTGAAAATTGAGATAAAAATATCTTTCTTCTATAAAATTGACTAAGGTACAAAACATCAGAAACAATTGTAGCTTACATGCAAAGGATGCTAACCTACAAAGGTTCCTGTACCCAAGAGGGCCTTGGTCAAGAGACCAAGAGGGCTTTAGAGTTCTGCTTCTCTTGACTAAACCTTAGATAGGCTTTTTCTTGCCTTTAGGCTCCTGACTTCTCTCTCACCCAAGTCCTTACAAAATCCACATGACCCAACCACAGAAGTCCTTTCCTCCCTTTTTTATAGGATTTACTTTGTAATTGTCCATTCTTTCTCTGCCCATTTGAGATGTAAATATTTTCAAAAGCTTCCTGTCAATTATACAACCCAGGAATGCCTTTTTCAATGACCTAAGGGCCACCTCTTTGAATTACAATCATCAAGGAAGATATCATTCCTATCTCCTAATTTCTGTCTAGGGTAGGAGACTAACTTCAGTGGACACATCCCTTCAAACTCCAAAACTGTTTCTTTTTATAAACATCTGAGAAGTTTATTTTTCCTTTGGATAAATCTAATTAGTTAACACAGATGGTCACCTCAATTACCAAATAAATTTAGGATGAACTATGTGTGACAAATGGTGTTGTCAAGTTCTCATACTTTGGACTAGTTATTGTTTATCTTCAGAATATGTATGTAATCATTTGTATCTGCTTAGCTGTATAAAAGTGTGAGATCCCTTTCTGTCTTTGCAATCTTTTACCAGATTGCCTGTAATGTGCATCACATTCTGATTTAATTTTTATTCAATTAATTTTTCTCTTCTATCTTTTTGGAGACTTTTCTCGATTGGGAGAAGATTTTGGTTTTAGTTATACTTTTCGTGATTGGGGCAGTATGTCTGGCAGCTCCTGAATTGAACAGACTAGTTGAAGCTCTGTGGCCACACAACAGTCAGGTAAGAGAAGCTAAACTATGAAATGTTTCTCTCTAGCTCTCCATTCTTTTGCAATGCTAGCCTGATGGACCACCATCTCTAAATTAAAGAGGCTAATATTGAATGTGCATGGGTAACATGGGTTCTAAAATTCTATCAGGATCACTGCATGATTGTTTATATGGTGTCAAAAACTTAAACAACAGGAAGAGAAGGAGAGACTCTAAAAGAAAATTATACTTATTTGGGAGTAGCATTGCAACGGAAATATGCATGGTATAATAAACTATGTGTGTATTTAAAGCAATTAAGACCAGGAGAAATTTCTAAAGGCAAAATGAGGAGAATTACATATTTATTTTGGGATAATTATTCTTGGCTACAAGGATCAATAACAAGGGTGATGTCAGTTCAAGGTTGGACAGGCAATTGATTGCTGGGCAGATGTCTTCATAGAAGAAACTTTTTGTAAGCTTGTGGTGACTTATGTGCAAAGTTGTGGGTTTTTTTCAGTCTTTTGTGATTTTTTTTTTTTTATGATTAGGCATAGATGCACGTTTATATCCCTTCCTTCATGACCTTTCCTGGATCCCTTTGTCAGGGTTTTTACACAAATGACTCAATTTTTATTCTAACATCTTTCACTTTTGCCCCCTTTTGATTAAGATTTTTTTCAAAAGCATCACTGATCAATCATCCTGTAGTTAGATTTTGATTATTCTCTGGTGTCAGCATATACCTGTCTCAGATTGGTCTGTTCTGGTCCCAAGTTGAAGGGAGGTGATTGGTGACCAGGAGTTAGTGTCAAAATCCTCATAGTTGCATTTGAGCAATAAGGAAGGTTTGTACAGAGTGGTTCTAAGACTAAATCTACCTGGAGTCCATTGTGAAGTTCAATTTTGACTGTTCCATGTATTCATATGTATTCCATACATACTGATGTGTATGTATGGATATTAGCAATAGCATAGACATTTTCTAATTTAACCAACAAATCTAGGGAAATTTTATTATTCAGTATGTATATTAGCAATAGCAAAGACAGTATGTATATTAGTAATAGCATAGACATTTTCTAATTTATGTATGTATATTACATTATGTATATTAGCAATAGCGTAGATAGTATGTATATTAGCAATAGCATACACATTTTCTAATTAACCAACAAATCTAGGGAAATTTTATCATCCAGTGTCTTATGGCTAAGTTGAATTAAAGGAGAAAGTAAGCAACAGTTTTATTAGGGATATTGCCAAAATAACCCCCAGGGAGACTAAAAGATCTCTTAGGTGAGGTTCTGTGAGGTTGCCAGCAGAAGCTACTGATTGTGAAATTTGAATTATACCATTATCATGACAGGTAAAAAAGGAAAGCATAAGAAAGTAAAAATTAAAAGGAGCAAGAGTCTCATTATGATGAGGAGTCTTGTTCCATTATCTCGAGAAAAATCAATCGCAGCATAAAGCTGCCAACTTTCTCCTCTTTTGCAGTCTGAACATCTCTGGTCACGGCACTGGGCAGTCTGGGGAATTTTCTGCGTGGCTCATCTATCAGGCATGAGACTTGCTCCTTAAAATTTATTTTGTTTTAGTTTTCAGGGCTTCAGGAACAGAGCAATTCCTGTTTTAAGTAATTCCATAAAAGAAGGTTGAATTGGAGAAATGTAGAAATTTTAGGATCCAGTCCAGTCTTTAGGTAGATAACAAAAACTTAAAAACAATGCACAAGGCTACAAACTAACAACAGGTACGCTCTAGTTTTTTTGTTAGAAACATGAGTTTTTCTCTCTATAGTTACCCTGATTTCTACCAAAGATAATCAGAGTAAGACAAATTTGTTTGTAAAATAAGTTTAATTTCATCAAATTTTCTCTGATTATTTACATAAGCTCAACAAGAATAGCAAATGGCTACATAAGAATTTCAGACCTAAAATCTTCTCAATGATACAAAGCTAAAGCAAGTCAGGCATTAACATTCACTTACAATCTTGAAGTTCCTGGGCTTGCCAGAAAGTAACAGATTTTACTCATTCACTGTAAGGCTGGGAACCCTTGAAGCCAGACATTCTTTGTACATTCTCAAATATGATCTTCCAGTCAAGTACTGGTAATATAAGAGATATTTCCAATTAAATCCTCTTATAAAGAGAGGAGAAATTCTTATTAAACTTATGCAAATAATTATATCATCATAAAAATAAGAATACTCTCAAAATAGTATCTGAATTTTGAAGGGATCAAATGGGAAAAAAAGTAAATACTTCAATATTGTTCACAAAGTATGCTTTATGAAATTACTGTAAACAATAGATAGCTTAAGAGAAAAAGATCTGGAAAACAAAACATTTAGATAAAGAATCCAACAATTTTTCAAATAAAAGTCATTAAAATTAGTTTTATTGGGTATTCAATCTCATGTAATTAATTATTTGTTTTGCTTGATCTTGATCAGTAGTTTCATGAATTCATCAGTTTCTTCATTAGAGTTCTGGAAAATGTTATTTACTCCATTGATCTTAAAGTTATTAGAAACCTGTATTTTAGAGTACTTGGTTGAGTATTTTCCATGTGAAGCAATTTTGAACAATAGCTTATTGCAAAAGTTTTTAGAAAAAATAAAAACAATTACCATGGATGATAAAATTTTATATCAGCTATGGCTTAAAATCTGACTAGAGAAAATGTAATTAAGGAAATTTAGTTATTTCTATCCCATACAACATTTTAAGATAATAATCAGAATCATTATAGTGTAACATCAGGACCATTAGACCTTTATAAATTTCATATAATCTTTAGATACTCACATTAATAAGATATGTATACAAATATAACCTTAAAGAAGATTTAGCATCACTTTATTATTTAACATTGCTTCCCATACTAATTACCAAATAAGATTGATCAGTTAATATCTTTACTAAATGAGATATACATTCTATGAGGCTCTTCAGAGGCTCAACTGGAAAATCTCAAAGTTTATTCTAGGTCAATGATATGATTTGGATGTTTGTTCCCTCCAAATATCATGTTGAAATGTGACCTCCAATGTTGGAGGTGGCACTGAAAGGGAAGTGTCTGAGTCATGGGGGTGAATTTCTCATCAGTCTTGATGCTGTCTTTGCAGTATGAGTGAGTTCTCACTCTATGAGTTTATTCAAGATCTGAATGTTTAAAAGTGCCTGGCATTTCTCTTGCTCCTTCTCTCACCGTATGCTATATCTGCTCCTCTTTTGCCTTCTGCCATGATTGTAAGCTTGCTGTGGCTCTTGCCAGAAGCAGATGCTGGCACTGCACTTCTTGTACATTCTGCAGAACCATGAGCCAAAATGAACTTCCTTCTTTATAAATTGTCAAGCCTCAGGTATTCCTTTATAGCAATGCAAATGAGCCAACAGAAAAACAAAACAAAACAAACGAAACCTTAATTTAGAACTTTAATATTGGAGAACCCTATCTAAGATGTAAAAAGGTTGAAAACACCTGAAGAAAATAGAATCACATGTTATTTAAAATAGTCATTCACTTAATTAGAATGACAATTAAAAGATGCAATGGCAGTACAGTAAGTTAAATGGATGTAGAAAAAAAATGAAACCTAATCTTTTCAAAGTTTAGTTTTTCTAAGTTATCAAACACCTAATAAAGAAAACTTGAAATAGAACAAATTATCTCAATAAAGTGGAAAATTATTGTTTTATAGGACAGTTACCAAAAGGTAAAGTAAAAGACCTCTTGCAGTGCAATTGCTTCTCTTTTGGGGAAGCTCATTTAAATAACCTGGAAGTCAAATCTGATGAAAAGGTATTTGAATGCAATCATGCCTAGGAAGAATGTGTGGTTAAGATTAAGACTGCACACCATATTATAGAAGAAATAAGCAAGAAAACCTATACTGTAAGCAGGAGAGTATATGGCTCATAAAAATGTAAAAGCACAAGAAATTGCCTAGTTACATTAAAAAATTTAGACAAATTAAGAAAAGCCAAATGTATAGAATCAAATTATACTCCAGGAAATCATTGCTTTTCTAGGCCTTCAAGACAAACATTTTAATGTCAGGTCCTAACAGTCCTAACAGCAAAGTTGGAACTGGAGAAAAAACAAAGTTAGAACTGGAGAAAGTTGCAAGAGTTGAAACAATTTTAAAGAGAGAGTTGTCATCTCAATTAAGCAAAAAGATGTACTATATTAGTCTGTTTTCAAACTGCTGATAAAGACATACCCAAGATTGGGCAATTTACAAAAGAAAGAGGTTTGATTGAACTTACAGTTTGACGTGGCTGGGGAGGGCTCACAGTCATGGTGGAAAGCAAGGAGGTTCATGTCACATCTTAAGTGGATGGCAGCAGGCAAAAAAAAAAAAAAAAAAAAAAAAAGCTTGTGCAGAGAAACTCCCGTTTTTAAAACCATCATATCTCATGAGACCCATTCACTATCACAAGAACAGCATGGGAAAGACCCGCCTCCATGATTCAATCATCTCTACATGGTCCCTCCCACAATAGGTGGGAATTATGGGAGCTACAAGATGAGATTTGGGTGGGGACCTGGCCAAACCATGTAATTTTGCCCCTGGCCATTCCCAAATCTCATATCTTCACATTTCAAAACCAACCATGCCTTCCCAGTTTCATGTGCGTCCCTGTGAAGAGACCACCAAACAGGCTTTGTGTGAGCAACATGGCTGTTTATTTCACCTGGGTGCAGGGGGGCTGAGTCCCAAAAGAGAGTCAGCAAAGGGAGATGGGGTGGGGCCGTTTTATAGGATTTGGGTAGGTAAAGGAAAAAGGGGTGTTGTTCTCTGGAGGGCAGGAGTAGGGGTCACAAGGTACTCAGTGGGGGAGCTTTTGAGCCAGGATGAGCCAGGAGAAGGAATTTCACAAGACAATGTCATCAGTTAAGGCAGGAACAGGCCATTTTCACTTCTTTTGTGGTGGAATGTCATCAGTTAAGGCAGGAACCGGCCATCTGGATGTGTACATGCAGGTCACACGGGATATGATGGCTTAGCTTGGGCTCAGAGGCCTGGCATTCCTGTCTTCTTATATTAATAAGAAAAACAAAATGAAATAGTGGTAAAGTGTTGGGACGGTGAAAATTTTGGGGGGTGGTATGGAGAGATAATGGGCGATGTTTCTCAGGGCTGCTTCGAGCGGGATTAGGGGCGGCGTGGGAACCTAGAGTGGGAGAGATTAAGCCGAAGGAAGATTTTGTGGTAAGGGGTGATATTGTGGGGTTGTTAGAAGAAACAGTTGTCATTTAGAATTATAGGTGATGGCCTGGATACAGTTTTCTATGAATTGAAAACTAAATGGAATAAGAGAAGGAGAAAAATAGGCATAAAAGGTCTAAGAATTGGTACGACTCAGGACGTCTGATTAGAGAGTGCCTAAGGAGATTCAGCATAGTCCTGCCAGCAAAGATGATTTATTTACTTCAAGAGTTAAGAGTGGCAGTTTGGGGATAGCACGAGGAGATATCAGCTGTGATGGCTTGGAGACACAGTGTAAACCAGCAATGTAAACAAGAGCAGGGCATGTATGAGTAGTTGAGAACGGTGAATAGGAGTATGACTAGACAGAAGATAGTAGGGATGACAAGTTTTTTGGGGGCACAGTCTAAGTTGGTCTGGTGTCTGGAATGAGACTGGGGCCTAATAAAAAGGAGCGTCTATACAGGAGCTCAAATGGGCTGTACCTTGTAGCATTCTGAAGACAGGCCTGAATTCTGATAAGTGAAAGTGGTAAAAGTATTGTCCAGTCCTTTTTAAGTTGGCGGCTGAGCTTGGTGAGGTGTGTTTTTAAAAGACTTTTAGTCCGTTCTACTTTTCCTGAAGACGGAGGACCGTAAGGGATATAAAGATTTCAGTGAATACTAAGAGCCTGAAAAACTGCTTGGCTGATTTGACTATAAAAGCTGGTCTGTTATCAGATTGTATAGAGGTGGGAAGGCTAAACTGAGGAATTATGTCTGACAGAAGGGAAGAAATGACTGCAGTGGCCTTCTCAGACCCTGTAGGAAAGGCCTCTACCCATCCAGTGAAAGTGTCTACCTAGACTAAGAGGTATTTTAGTTATCTGCCTCAGGGCATGTTGAGTAAAGCTAATTTGCCAGTCCTGGGTGGGGGCAAATCCTCGAGCTTGATGTGTAGGGAAGGGGGGTGGGGGGGGGGCTGAATAATCCCTGAGGAGTAGTAGAATAGCAGGTGGAACACTGAGAAGTTATTTCCTTGAGGACAGATTTCCATGATGGAAAGGAATGAGAGGTTCTAAGAGGGGGGCTAGTGGCTTGTACTATAGCATAGCCTGCCTTTGCTGGTGTGTGGCGATTAGGCCTGGTGGAACTGCCATCAATAAATCAAGCATGATCAGGGTGAGGAACAGGAAAGAAGGAAATATGGGGAAATGGGGTGAATGTCAGGTGAATCAGAGAGATACAGTCATGGGGGTCAGGTGTGGTATCAGGAATAATGTGGGAGGCTGGATTGAAGTCTGGGCCAGGAACAATGGTAATTGTGGGACTTAACAAAGAGTGAGTACAGCTGAAGGAGCCGAGGAGCAGAAAGCATACGTGTCAGGTATGAGGAAGAAAATAGATTCTGGAAGTTATGAGGAATGTAGAGAGTGAGTTGAGCATAGTTTGTGACTTTTAGGGCCTCTAAAAGTATTAAAACAGCGGCAGCCGCTGCACACAGACATGAGGGCAAGGCTAAAACAGTAAGGTTAAGTAATTTGGACAGAAAGGCTACAAGGTGCAGTACTGGCTCTTGTGTAAGAATTCTGACCACACTAACCATGCCTAGGAAGGGAAGGAGTTGTTTTGTAAGGGATTGAGGCTTGGGAGATTAATTGGACATGATCAGCAGGGAGAGCACGTGTGTTTTTATGAGAATTATGCTGAGATAGGTAACAGATTAGGATGAAATTTGGGCTTGACTGAAGTAATGGGGTCTGTCTGTGAAGCCTTGAGGCAGTACAGCCCAGGTAATTTGCTGAGCCTAACGGATGTCAGGGGCAGTCTAAGTGAAAGCGAAGAGAGGCTGGGATGAAGGGTGCAAAGGAATAGCAAAGAAAGCATGTTTGAGATCCAGAACAGAATAATGGGTTGTAGAGGTAGGTATTGAGGATAGGAGAGCATACGGGTTTGGCACTACGGGGTATATAGGCAAAACAATTTGGTTGATAAGGCACAGATTCTGAACTAACCTGTAAGCCTTTTCTGGTTTTAGGACAGGTAAAATGGGGGAATGATAAGGAGAGTTTATAGGCTTTAAAAGGCCATGCTGTAGCAGGCGAGTGATAACAGGCTTTAATCTTTTTAAAGTGTGCTGTGGGATGGGATATTGACATTGAGGGGGTTATGGGTGATTAGGTTTTAATGAGATTGTAAGGGGTGCATGATCAGTCGCCAAGGAGGGAATAGAGGTATCTTATACTTGTGGGTTAAGGTGGGGGGATACCAGAGGAGGATGCAAAGGAGGCTTTGAACTGGGGAAAAGGTGGCAATGAGGTGTGGCTGTAGCCCAGGAATAGTCAGGGAAGCAGCTAATTTGGTTAAAATATCTCAGCCTAATAAGGGAACTGGGCAGGTGGGGATAATTAAGAGTGCATAAAAGAGTGTTGTCCAAGTTGGCACCAGAGTGGGGGAGTTTTCAGGGGTTTTGAAGCTTGGCCGTCGATACCCCCAACAGTTATCGGGGCAAGGGAAACAGGCCCTAGAAAAGAAGGTAATGTGGAATGGGTAGCCTCTGTACTGATTAAGAAGGGGACGGACTTACCCTCCACTGTGAGAGTTACTTAGAGCGTCTGTAATGGTCCTGTAGGCTTCCGAGGCCATCGGGCAGTGTCAGTCTTCAGCTGCTAAGCCGAGAAGATCTGGGAAGGAGTCAGAGAGCCTTGGGCCAGAGTTCCAGGGGCTCTGGGAGTGGCTGCCAGGTGAGTTGAACAGTCTGATTTCCAGTGGGGCCCTGCACAGATGGGACATGGCTTAGGAGGAATCCCGGGCTGAGGGCATTCCTTGGCCTGGTGGCCAGATTTCTGGCACTTGTAGCAAGCTCCTGGGGGAGGAGGTTCTGGAGGAATGCCTGGTCACTGCGGTTTAGGCGTTTGGAAGTTCTTGTGTGCTGGAGATGTGGCTGGGGTTTGTCTCACAGTGAAGGCAAGGAATTGCAACTTTTTTCTATTATTGTACACCTTGAAGGCAAGGTTAATTAAATATTATTGTGGGGTTTGAGGGCTGGAATTTAATTTTTGGAGTTTTATTTAATGTTGGGAGCAAATTGGTTAATAAAATGTATATTGAGAATAAGACGGCCTTTTGACCTTTTAGGGTCTAGGGCTGTAAAGTGTCTCAGGGTTGCTGCCGAACGAGCCATGAACTGGGATGGGTTTTCTATATTTGATGAAAAAGAGTCTAAATGCTAACTGATCTGGGAGAGGTCAGATAAAGCAAAAGGAGCATTAACCTTGACTATGCCTTTAGCTTCAGCCACCTTTTTAAGAAGAAATTGCTAGGCAGGTGGGGAGGGCTAATCACGGAATGAAACTGTAAACCAGACCAGGTGTGAGGAGGGGAGGTGATAAAAAGATTATAGGGTGGAGGAGCGGAGGCTGAGGAAGAATTGGGACCTAGCTCAGCCTGGCGAGGAGCAGCCTGGGGAGGAGGGGAGAGGTCAGATGGGTCTGTAGAAAAGGAAGATTAGAAAGACTCAGCGATGCTTGGGGTTGGGACTGAGGGGACAGGTGGGAGGGAAAGAAGGAAGATGTGCGACGAGTTGCATTGGGCACAGAGACTAGGAAGGGACTGATGTGTAAAAGAATGCCTGGACTTCAGGCACCTCAGACCGTTTGCCTATTTTATGACAAGAATGATTTAGATCTTGCAGGATGGAAAAATTGAAAGTGCCATTTTCTGGCTATTTGGAACTACTGTTGAGTTTGCATTCGGGTCAAGTGGCATTGCAGAAGAAAATAAGGCATTTATGTTTTAGGTCATGTGTGAGTTGAAGAGGTTTTAAGTTTTTGACAACACAGGCTAAGGGAGAAGGAGGAATGGAGGGTGGCAGGTTGCCTATAGTGAAGGAGGCAAGTTTAAAGAAAAGGGAGAGTAGAGACACAGAGGGAAGCGGTTTGGGGGGTTTTACCCTCAAGAAAAATGGGAAAGGGGTCGGGTCACAGAGATACGAGGTCGGGGCACGGAAATAAGGGATTAGGGTGCAGAGATATAAGAGGTTGGGGCATGGAAATAAGGGATCAGGGTGCAGAGATATAAGAGGTCAGGGCATGGAAATAAGGGATCGGGGCACAGAGAAACAAGGTTGGGGTACTTGCCCCTCCCCTAGAAAAGAAGGACTTGCCACTAAGAGTGAAGGAGAAGGCGTTGGGGGTTTCTTGCCCCCCCCCGAAAGGTGGAGAAGGGGTAGAGACACGGAGAGAAGGGGTTGGGGTACTTGCCTCTCCCTCAGTAAAGCAGGACTTACCGCTAAGGGTGAAGGACCAAGGCAGGCATCCCTGCATGGCCTGACACCTCTGAAACCTGGGTGAATAATCAGAGAGGCGTCGCTGCAATGATTAAACACCAAGGGAAGGCTGCCTTCTCTAGTCCGTGACGGGCACCGGAGTTTTGGGTCCATGGATAAAATGTGTCTCCTTTGTCTCTACCAGAAAATGAAAGGAATTGAAAGTAAGGGAGAGATTGAAGTGTGGTGCCAAGATTGAAAGGAGAAAGAGGTTGAGGGATAGTGAGGGAGGCTGGAGAAGAGAGTAAAAAGAGGCCGCTTACTAGATTTGAATTTGGTGAGATGTTTCTTGGGCTGGTGGGTCTGAGGACCTGAGGTCATAGGTGGATCTTTTTCAGGGAGCAAAGAACAGGAGGACAGGGGATTGATCTCCCAAGGGAGGTCCCCCGATCCGAGTCACGGCACCAAATTTCATGTGCGTCCGTGTGAAGAGACCACCAAACAGGCTTTGTGTGAGCAACATGGCTGTTTATTTCACCTGGCTGCAGGCGGGCTGAGTCCAAAAATAGTCAGAAAGGGAGATGGGGTGGGGCCATTTTATAGGATTTGACTACATAAAGGAAAAAGGAGTGTTGTTCTCTGGCGGGCAGGAGTGGGGGCCACAAGGTACTCAGTGGGGGAGCTTTTGAGCCAGGATGAGCCAGGAGAAGGAATTTCACAAGACAATGTCATCAGCTAAGGCAGGAACAGGCCATTTTCACTTCTTTTGTGGTGGAATGTCATCAGTTAAGGCAGGAACCGGCCATCTGGATGTGTACGTGCAGGTCACACGGGATATGATGGCTTAGGTTGGGCTCAGAGGCCTGACACCCAGTAGTCCCGCAAAGTCTCAAATCATTTCAGCATTAACTCAAAAGTCCATAGTCCAAAGTCTTATCTGAGACAAGGCAAATTCCTTCTGCCTGTGAGCCAGTAAAATTAAAAGTAGGTTAGTTACTTCCTAGATACAATGGGGGTACAGGCATTGGATAAATACAACCATTCCAAATGGGAGAAATTGGCTAAAACTAAGGGGCTACAGGCCCCATGAAAGTCAAAATCTAGTGGGGCAGGCAAATCTTAAAGCTCTGAAATGTTCTCCTTAGACTTCAGTTCTCATACCCAGGTCATGTTGATGCAAGAGGTGGCTTCCCATGGTCTTGGACAGCTCCGCCCCTGTGACTTTGAAGAATACAGCCTCCCTCCCAGCTGCTTTAATTAACTGGCATTGAGTGCACATTGCCATTGTGGCAAGCTTCTGCCTGGACATCCAGGTGTTTCCATACAGTCTTTGAAATTTAGACAGAGGGTCCCAAACCTCAATTCTTGACTTCTGTGCATTTGCTGGCTCTACACTGTGTGGAAGCTGTCAAGGTGTGGCACTTGCACCCTCTGAATCCATGGCTCAAGCTCTACATTGCCCTTTCACACATGGCTGGAACAGCTGGGAGGCAGGGCACCAAGTCTTTAGGCTGCACACAGCACAGGGACCCCAGGCCCACCCAACAAAACCATTTTCTTATATGCTTCTGGGCCTGTGATGGAAGGAGATTCTGTGAAGACTTCTGACATGCCCTGGAGACATTTTCCCCATTGTCTTGTTGATTAAAATTAGGCTCCTCATTACTTATGCAAATTTATGCAGCTGGCTTGAATTTCCTTTCAGGAAATGCGTTTTTCTTTTCTTTCACATTGTCAGGTTGCAAATTTTCCAAACTTTTGTGCTCTGCTTTCCTTATAAAACTGAGTGCATTTAACAGCACCCAAGTCATCTCTTGAATGCTTTGCTGCTTAGAAAATTTTTCCACAAGATACCCTAAATAATCTCTCTCAAGTTCAAAGTTCCACGTATCTCTGGGACAAGGGCAAAATGCCTCCAGTCTCTCTGATAAAACATAACAAGAGTCACTTTTGCTCCAGTTCTCAACAAATTCTTCATCTCCATCTGAGACCACCTCAGCCTGGACCTTATTGTCCATATTGCAATCAGGCTTTTGGTCAAGACTATTCATCAAGTCTCTAGGAAGTTCCAAACTTTCCCATATTTTCCTGTCTTCTTCTGAGCCCTCCAATCTCTTCCAAACTCTGCCTGTTACTCAGTTCCAAATTTGCTTCCACACTTTTGAGTATCTTTTCAGCAGCATCCCACTCTGCTGTTACCAATTTACTCTATTGGTCCATTTTCACACTGCTGATAAAGACATACCCAAGACTGGACAATTTACAAAAGAGAGAGGTGTAATTGCACCTACAGTTCCACATGGTTGAGGAAGGCTCACAATTATGGCAGAAGGCAAGGAGAAGCAAGTTCCATCTTATATGGATGGCAGCAGGCAAAAAAAAAAGAGCTTGTGCAGAGAAACTCCCATTTTTTGAAACCATCATATCTCAAGAGACCCATTCACTCTCATGAGAACAGTGCAGGAAAGACCCACCCCCAAGATTCAGTCATCTCCCACCAGATCCCCCCCACAACAAGTGGGAATTATGGGAGCTATAAGATGAGATTTGGGTGGAGACACAGAGCCAAATCATACCATGTACCTTCTCAAAGGGAGAAAGGAATAAATGACCTGTAAATCATGTGTGGCACAAGATAACAAAAGTTGAACTTCTGAGACAGGAATCTCAAAAGCATAGAGAGGAAAACTCTACCACGAGAAATGAAATTACTATTTTAAATGAAGACTGCATTTCTAACCATAAACTAGAAAAATTAAATGGATCTTAGTAAGAAATGTGGCAGAAATGAATTCTAAAACAGAAAAAATATAACTTCAGTTCAGATGTTTGAAAATTTAAAGAAACAAGATTTTACAATTAAAATACAAAACCTCTTATAGCTTTTTTTTTTTTTTTCTAAGAACAGATACATACTTCAGAAAACTTTGTTCTGTCTAACCTAGGGGACCAAAATTTTAGTTTTATTTTTATGTTTTTATCTATTATCTAGCAACATATCTAGATACAAAATTTTAGTTACCTCTCTACCTAAGCTCAGTCTTTAAAAAGATGTATAAATAATTACGTAATTTTAGTCAACTTAATTATTCACAAAATTCTTTTTATAAGTTAATCTCTTACAGTCCTTGAATGACCTGTTCAGACCTTCTGCAACTTGCTCAGACCTTAAGTTTTGTTCTGTACTTCATGTTTCTTAACCAGTTATTTTACTTTAGGATAAAAATGTACTTTCCCTTTTTCTTTATCATTTTGACTACATATGATTCTCACACAAAAAAAATTCTCTTCTTTTTTTAACTGCCTTACCAAAAATATGACTTCATACCTACAACCTTTTTCACTTTTCTATCTCCTACTTACTTGTTCCTTTTGGTTTTGTTTCTATTTCCTTTCTAAATGCATATTTTGAAAAAAAAGTATTTAAATAGCATCTGCATTACACAAAATTATTTCTTCTTTCATAATAAAAAATGAAACTTACTTTTCTGGTATACTTTGTATACAGAATTACATATATTAATTAGAATTTTTAATTCTCTGTACCCTTAATTTCTAGTGAAAACCTAGGTTGTAATCAATTTAAAACTTTTATATATGGAGAACATATTTTATAATTTTTAGAAACGTGTTTTCTCATAATTTTTTTTTTTTTTGGAAACATAGTCTTGTTGTATCACCCAGGCTGGAGTGCAATGGTGCAATCTTGACTCACTGCAACCTCCGATTCCTAGGTTCAAGTGATTCACCTGCTTCAGCATCCCTAGTAGCTGGGAATACAGGCTCATGCCACTATGCCTAGCTAATTTTTGTAATTTTAGTAGAGACAGAGTTTCACCATGTTGGCCAGTCTGGTCTCGAACTGCTGACCTCAGGTGATCTACCCACCTCAGTCTCCCTCATGTAACTATTTTTAATGTAGGATAGGACATATTTACTAAGAAGCCCAAATATATGTTATCATTCTATAATAATTATGAATCCAAAAATAAATAAACTTAAACTTTTGTTTTCAAGACTTAATGATTTAGTATTTTGACTTATTTGGAAATAACCCAAAATTTAATGAATATGGTTACTCAGTTTAACATAACATAATTTTAAGATTATAAGTTGCATTAGAAGTTCACTTATAAATGTTTATCCTATTTGCATTTACCTAACATATTTATTTTAATAATTATATCTAAATTACTTATGAAAACTGAGATATTAGAGGTCATGATTATTTCAAACTATTTCCTTGTTAACCATTTTTCATAGCCTACAAATATCAGGCATTTTATACCCAAGTAAGAATCTTTAAATATATGAGTATTTTACTGCTAACTCTGAAGACACAGCTGTTTTCATAAAATCAACAGTATTAAACTAATCTTTTTCAAAGTTACACAGATTATTCTGCTTGAGGCTAGATTTATAGTTTTATAAGCTTTGTGGCAATCACTGACACCTTAAAACATCTAGTAAAGACAAATATAATTTTCTCTGACCAGTAAACACAGGCAAAAATGTATGCTTACAATTCTGGCAGCATTTCTATTTTTTAATCAATAAATTTAAAATCAGCTTATTTATCAAAGATTTAATTGAGTCACATGAACTAAAAAATATTTGGGCCTCACTTCATACTTAACAATTTATATGTGTACTCACTTATTTAAACCAATTTGAATAGAATTCCTTAAGGAATTTCTTGACAACTTCAACAGATTGCATTATATAGACATGACATACAACATAATACATGTACATATGTGTAAACACAACTGTGTATATCTATATATATAGATATACACACACACACCCCTACATACATATGTATACATACATACATATATACACACACACACATATATACACAAAGATCTTATAGCATTCATGTTGAAATTTAGGTCACAAGACAGTAAAACATAGTAATATAAACTTACCAGTTTATCTCCATATAGTATTTTTAACCAAATTATGTTTCTAACAAAATGAGACAAGTTAAGAATATCTTGTTTACCGGCTAAGATTTAAGATTTTTATGTGTTTTGATAGGCAATCTTATGAAGGCTGTGGACCAAATTTTGGGCAAAGAAGTTTCCATAGCAGTTTGATTTTATAAAACCTCTTTCATCTTTTTTTTTCTTTATTCACTTTCAAATGACTTTAAAAGTTAAATATTCAGATATTTACATTTTGGGAAGGATTGGCTAAATTCTGTAAGAAAAACAAAATCTCTAAGTGGCATTGAATTTTAGTAACAAATATATCTTTTTCTTTACCAATCCGGTTCACTTGACTTGTCAATGTTGGTAGAAAAACATTTTAGAAAAAAATATTTGCCATTCTTTTGTTTTTTTAGCTTTTTTTGGTCCATGTGTGTTAGACAAAGTATTTTTTTATGCTGAGGAATATACTTTATATTATTGCTCTGAGCCCCAGAGTTTGACCTGTTTAATCTTAAAGAACATCTTCTCTAAACTTTATCTAGTTCTTTTTTTTTAGACCATCAATCCTCTGATTAACTGTTTTATCATCCTAAACAATGATAAGCCAGGCAAACCTAAATTTACAATAAAAGGGATGATGCTTAGCTGTCTAGGTTGTTGGTTGTCATAGAGCTACTGCAATTTGTAAAGCCCTTTTTTAAATTCGGAAGCCCTTTAAGATTTTTTCTTTCTTTCTTGGTTACAATACCATAAACAGAGAGTTTACCAGCAGAAAAATTAGCAAAAAAAAAAAAAAAAAAAAAAAAGAATCTAAAGACCCCTACATGTCCAAGGTAATCTCACTTCAGTCCCAGTTTTTGACAATGGGAAGCCAGGAATGTCGCCTGCAGAGCTTTCTCTTAAAAAGCTAAAATCTTTTAAAATAAGTACATAACAGTCCAGTTGCTTGAACATTTTTTTATTTGGATAAATTACTGTATTTGCTAAGGTTCTTGCACCATACTTATCCTAAGGACTAGCCCGTATGGGGTGAACAATCCTTCTAAGAAAAAATAAATATATTTGTATAGCAAGAAGAAAAGATTGAGAAAAATGGAAGAGGAGATGTGAAAATTAAAGACACTTTCCCTTTCACAGAGCATTTCTCCTTACTCTGCTATCCCCGTTCCCTCTGCCTCCTCTGCATTTCTTCATCACTCTCAGACTCAAACTGACTCTAGGGAAGGGAAGGTGGGGATAATAACTTTTTAACGGAGTGGTCCCCTTTAATGATGAGCTTCCCAGGAAAGGGAATGAGGGCACACAACTTCTATAGATGGTAATGAATTACCTGCCCTATTTGAGAACACAGGTTTGTGTGTATCGTAGTCTATTCTTGAATCTGACTCACGTCTTAGCGCAGATTCCATCTCCAATAATCTGTTTTATCAACATACTATGTAGCTAAGAATGCAGACATGATAAAGAGCTATGATCCGAGAAAAGGAAGAAATTGGATTGCACCCCATATGGAAGCAACTGGATGGAGAGTAGCTGCAGGAGTCACTTGGGAAAAGGCAAACAATATATTAAACTGATGAAACTTAACATGGGAAGGGAAGCCAAAGCATCACATAATTTACTTAATTTTTTTTTAATCTGAAAGTAAAGAGAAACTGGCCCTTTCTATTTGTATTGCCGGCAAAGCTGATGCAGTGAGAAACTTTCTAGGTCTCCTGAATAATTCAAATGCCTTTCTTGCCGCCTGATATTATTCATTTAAGGTCTTCTATTCCTGTTCCACTCAAGCTTGCAAAAAATACAACATGTTTAAGTTTACAGCATCACACCTAGAAGTGTGCCCTGGCTACTATGTAGAATTCTTCAACTAGTAGCTGCATGCAATTCTGACACCCATAGACATTTCTCTTTGATAGAGCAAGCAGATTGGAATCCAGTAGATTATTATATCAAAGGGTATGACATCAAGAGGTGGTGGCTAACGGAAACCGACTATATTGCTACCCCACAAACATGGAAGGTCCAAGAGCATTAGAAACCAGTTGAGAGGGATTGCTAACGGCACTTCTTGCAGCCTTTCCCCTAAAAATGAACTGAGAAAAATTTCAGCTGGTATAACTCTTCTCAAAAATCTAGTGATTTTGGAAAGGAAAATATTATTAGAACCACATAGACTTTAAAAAGAGCTTAACCTTAAAGGGAAAATGCTGTAATGTTTTTCTAAAAGGTAGAAAAGTAATTACAATTCAATGTGTCTTTTCAAATTTCTGATTGCAGGGAGAGCAGAAATTAATATTATCATTTATTATCCAGTCACAATTTCAACAGTTTGAGAGGAAGAATATGTCTACTAATTATGTTTTGTACAATCTGTGAACATATACCCAATAACTACTTTTGAAAAATGAACTTCTGGTCAGAATCTAATTTACAATGCCAAATAAGCACATGATAGTTATAAAACCCTTTGGTTCCTTTAAGCACTATTGTGTTTAATATTCTAATCATTATTTAATGAAGCCTTATAATATGTGCATTACACTGTGTATAATACATAATGTATAATATTTTGCAAAAAGCCATACTATCTGGCAATTTAGCCACATGTCATGACAGTATCCACATGGAAAAAGTTCTGACTTATATTCCAATATAAAAATATAAAATCATATAAATTAATAAAAATAAATTTAACACCTGAGGATTATAAAACCAAATATACAACATCTGCTGTTTAAGTTCCATTTTATTATAATATTTGTTTAAGCAAAAAGAAAACAATTGTTTAATATTTCAATATTATTTGGATTATGAATTTTTGAAATATAATATTAAGCAAAGTCATGGAATTTTGAGTGCAATGAATCCTACTTTTTCTTATTGTAAAAATGTTTTATTTTCCATTGCGATACTCTTGGGAGTCAGAGAGGCCACAGCTAATAATTATAGTGGGATGAAAGGAACAGACTAAGATGGTTTCAGGCAATTCAGTACGTATGTTCATTCTGTTTGGTTTAATAACTTTTCATCAGTTAAAAATAATATGGGGAATATTAATTACTATTTATTATTTGGAGAAAATAAATCAGGTAAAATAAAAAAGACCAAGTAAAAATGTACCAGTCATGTTTAATACCCAGATATTCTCAGTGACAAAATTCAAGCATGTTTCAAATAATACATTCAGAAGTGATTTTATTTTAGACAATGTAATTGGACTTCCTATTTTTTTAATATGGTGGACTGCTGTGGTTCAGTCAATATTTCATTAAATTTTAGTCTCATTAAATTTACATGGCCAATAGGTCAGACTGATGAAAAGTTTTCTATGCAAAAATCTTCACTCAGTTTTGTTTTGTTTTGTTTTAACTTGAGAGAATCCAATGGCTGATTGAGGATTTAATTGGTGAATTTACACAAGGTTAAGAAACTTCATGGTATCTTCACATCAACTCTTCACCATTGGAAGGCAGATGAATTCTAAAACAATTTCAGATCTAATTTTTTCCACACTATGGAACAGTATCAAACAGCTATCAAATATTTCTTGTGTGGGGGAAAGTAAAGGACCCTTGTTTAGAGAATCCATATAAATGAAGCCAGATCTCAGAAGCACCACCTGGAGTCATTAACTTGTATTGGAAATTTGTGAGAGATAAACATTTTATAGTATTAAGCAACTGTAATAGGGGTCTGTTTATTACAGCACCTAAAGAGTGCTACCCTACTTAATAAAAGAATATGGGTTTTACATGACTTGAAACACTGTATTTTTATACATCATTAGCAATTTTATATCAACAGTACTTTCTTTAAAAAGTTCCAGATTTTTATCATATTAAAAATGATAACATGCTCCATGGATTAGGATATGTTTATTTTTTATTTGTGCTTTACTTTCATTTCATTCTACTCCTGTTCTTCTTTTCTTATTACATCTTACAATGTACAGGAAATTTGATCTGCACTGTTACCAATAGAAGCTTCATGTCTTACCTCACTGGACTCCTATTCTTGTTGTGCATGGCTGCCCTTAATACATGAAGTAAACATGCAGCTGTTGTATTGCAAAGTGTCTGCCTACAACCATAAACATAGCACTGCTTTATAATTGGCATTTCTTTCTTGCCTTGGAGATAATTATTTTTATTAGTTAGGGTAGGGGTTTTGTTGAAGTTTTCACTGATACTAACAAAGCTGTCAGCCACACTGAAGAAAATACAAAGCAAGCTAGAAAACACACAGATTTAAAGGCTTTTGTAAGAGGAAAATCTCCAAGAGCTCGGAGTAAAGAAATAGTAGACTGTTTGTTCTAAATAAAAGACTTATCCTAAAAAGTGGGAAGCAAAAAAGGAAGAGGTAGAAGAAATTTGTGAAACCAAAATGTGATGCCCAGAAACTGCTTTTTGCGAACAATGACATCTTCTGTGGCTCCTGAGGTTAGTTCCCAAGAAAAGAAAGGAAAAGGGAGCGCACACCACATTGGAAAGTAATTCCTACTAGCTGAAACTAGATTTCTTGAACTCAAAGAAGTGAAATACTTAATAAAGACAGAAAAATCTAGTTTTCCCAAGATTTTGAAATGTATTTAGATGTTAAATGATCATAACTATACTACCATGAATACATTATCTACCTACACATTCCCTTATATATTAAACTTTAAAGTTTACTCATACCAGTTTTTACAGTACATGGAACCAGAGGAAATATGAATAATTTGACAAATTTAGTGGAAAATTAAAGGTCTTTTTTAAACTTTTTTTTATTACATAGATTGATAGTAATTGTTGTGTCTTCATATATCCTCCAGGTCAAAATTCTTTTTCTAAGATGAGTTTTCTCATAAACACAGACATAATGCATCTGCCAAATGCCCCTTTACCTTCCTTACCATTTTCAGTGCCAGTACTCTTGGTCTTTCAATAACCTTCACGTGGTTTGCAACATGACACTCATTCACAAAAATACAACTTCCCTGGCAAAGACATTTATCTGTAAAATGTTGCCCCTTTTTTCATTATATTTTTGTTCTCAGTTCAACTCTCAGTTTCTTGACAAAGAGATTTATGTGATATTTAGTAAGAAAGTTTTTTTATGCTAGGAATGCATGCAAAATATTAGTGCACTTGTATGAACAAGCCAGAGCTTAGTGAAAATACATAGGAGGGCTGATAGCCATGATGTCTTCAAACACTGTGGCAAAGCAGCAGCTGCGATATTTTAGATAAAATTCCTCAAAAATACGTTATATATAACATTTAGTACACACAAATACACACATGCACCTCTTTACAAAATCAAAGAGAGTAATAGTGGACCTTAGAACTGGATGAGAAAATTATAATTTCTCTAGAATTGGAATCATATTATCTATATTTATATTTTAAGAGACGGTTTTGCAAACTATAACTGTAAGGTTTTATGACATCAGGAGAAATATAGGAAGAAGGTCAGCATTTTTGGAAATGCATCTATTTTCTTACCATATGCTGGAAATTTCATAATGATACTATAATGCCGAAAACATCGCTTTTCCTTTACGGCTTTTCTTATTTCCATCTGTCAAACTGGGATTCTCTGGGGCAAGCTGGAGAAAGTTACTTCGAAGGGATTGTTGCTTATAAACTTCAGGTTATGTTATATTCTTTGAAATGAAGCTTCTTAATTATAGTATAATTAGTTTTTATTCATTCAAAGCTGTTAAAGCATAATGTCTTTATTATAACAAATATCTTAATTTAAATATGACTGTTGAAGAATAGCCAATTAATCTAGTCATTAAAAAAATCTATTTTATCACAAATCTGAGTCAAAATAACACATATAGTTGTTAATTCATTGTATGCCTGGCTCTAAAAATCTACTTCTACTTGTGAGTGTAGACACAATGAGGAATAGTTGACATTTTTGACTATCAAAGTAGCACTTTAAAATTTCTTCTGATTTGACATTATAAGCTTGCCTATATCGAAGAACAAAGTTTAATTAATGAAAATTCATCATTAACCTTGAAGAGACATTTGTGAACATGTTATTAGGAAACAACTATCAGCTGTTGTCATGTGAATATCTTGTCTTATTTTCATATATTATAGGAAAAATGTTAAGGAATATTTGTAACATTTTATCCCAATTGTTTGTTTGACAGCTTGCGTACTTGTACCACCTGCTCACTAGTTCTTCATCACAGGTCTCATTTATAATTGCTTAGGAGAAATCAAAATTTGTCTTTAAAAGCTAAATTAAACTAGATTTAAGGTGAAAGTTATTTACTTACACATGAATTTATTTGTATGTTTGTTTCTACTTCTAATTTTGTCATATCAATATATTTTTTCTAGCTCAGATACTGAGAAATGATTATAAAAACTCTGATATCATATGGCATGTGCAATATACAGTGCATGGAACTCAAAAGTTAGAAAGAATTCCTGTGGTCAGCCTGGGTCAAGATTACATAAAAGATGGTAGATGATGGCTTATTGATAGTTTGTTCACTAAGAAAGATAATTTGTCACTGTTAGCTGCCTTTTGTAGGTTATAAATCCGATTTCCACTGTATTTTCTCTCTATCTTAAGGAAAAGTTTTATTATTGTATAATGTATTTTTATAATTACTGTTTTTTCCTTTTCATCATTTTATCTTACATTTATAGCCGTAACCTCTGGATTATATCATTTTCATGACTTGTATCAGATCATTTTGAGGGGATTCGAGTGGCTGTGTTTGTACTGTGACCATCAGCTGTCTTCAGTGGATTAATCCAAGTTAATCCAGTCACAATCTTTTCTTCAGTAGTTCAGAATTGGGACTAAATTACTCTATTTACCTCAATTTGAGTGGTGAAAAAAGGTGCAATCTGAGCTTGGCTATATGAAAACAAGTAGATAGAGCCAGTCTATAGAGGTTGGTAAGCAAAATTGAAGTCATAAAGAAAAAGAAGCATGAAAGAAAGCATAATGTCTGAGTTCTCAATATTGCTCTTATTTCTAGTTCCAGTTTCCTACAGTCCTGTTGCATTCCTGCCCTGGAGTTCCATGGGATACTTTGTAGGTATCCTTACCAAAATGTCTCATTTTAAAAAGGCATCCCAAGTGGTTTTCTCTTACTTACACCTAAATTTTCAGCTAATGCAAGTCTTACCAATGATATTAGTTCTTATAATATATAATTGACAAACCTCACAGCCTCAGATTGTTACAGGATCTCTGGGGTGTAATTTTTCTGGCTGGAAACCTCTGTGATTATGGTGCCTTTGCCCAAGTTTTTTTGGTCCAGGAAGTATGAGGTACACAGACAAGTGAAAGGTGAAAAAGAAGTTTTATTTAGTATTAGAACAGCTCAGAGGAGTGGGTAGTTCCTCTCTGTAGGCAGGTTGTCCTGTGGAGTGTTCAGCTCTCTGCAGAGAGGAGGCCCTGGAGAGGGTAGCTCTTCTCCGTAGCAGGTTATTGAGACATTTCTGCAGGTCTCTGAAGCTCTCAGTGGAGAGGGTAGCTCCTTTCTGCTCCCTGGTCTTGCATCTCTCAGTGGAGATCGTACTCCTCTCTGCAGCTGGTCCTCCCATCATCTCCAGCTATCAGCAGAGAGGGTACTCCTCTCAGCAGCTGATCTTCCAGTCCCATCATGTCTCTGCCCTCTTTGTCCTCTGGCCATCCTCTGCCCTGCTCTGGCTGAGTCCAGGGCTTTTATGGACCTCAAAGGGGAGGAGGCACCTGTTGATTGGCTCATGGGCGGCCCTGGGTGGGCAAGAAGAGGTATCATGAGTTCCCATTCAAGTCAGGTGTGAGTGGCAGCCTGACCCCCAGCCTTCAGGCCCTCCCTGGCCTGAAGATGGGGCTTTACTGGGAATTCATCCCCTTCCACCTAGGAGTTAATCTGCTTGCCCACTGTTATTCATAGCCCCAGGGCTAGAGCCAGTACCAGGAGCAGAGAGAAGCTAGGCAGCAGAAGCAGACATCCCCAAGCTGGCAAAGACAAAGGTCTGGGGGGGGTGCCCGGGTTGTCCTTTCTGGGGGCTCCCAAAGGTCCAGGCTGCAGAGATGTCCAGGTCCTGCATCTGGGAGGACAGCCACAGCTGCACCCGCAGAGCTCCTGCCCTGCTAACTTGAAACGGGTTCCTGCTTGTCCCCAGCTCTTGCTTGCTCCATGGAGTGGGAGGCACAGATTTCCAGCCATGGGTTGGGTGGTTGCAGCTATACCCATTTTGGCAGATCCTGCCTGCTCCTAGCCCCCTCCAAGAGCACAGGGAGTCTCAGATCCACAGCCTCCATTTGGGCAGCTATAGCCCTTCCCAGCAGGGTTGGGGCTTCCACCAGCAGCATGGAGTCGCTGCGCCAGCCATGCCTCTCTACTGCAGCCAGCATGATGGCAGCAGCCACTGCCATCAAGATTGGATTAAAATCCCAGTTAATATTTAGCTCATGTTCTGTATCTCTTATGTCCCTTGTCTATTAAACAAGCATTCTTAGGACATGGCCATCATCATATGTCTTTCCTACTTTATCTCTTACTCTTCAGTCCTTGGGCCTCAATCTCTATAATCATAATTAATAAATATTGAAAACATTGCATTACTGCAGGCTTTCATATATACTTCAACTTCTTTATTAAAGCTTGTTTTATAGTGCAGCATATGGCCTTTGAATGTCCCATGGGTGTTTTTTCATTGTGATGTTTAATGAAGTATTGGTTAGGTCTACTTGATTTTTAGTGTTGTTCACATCTTGTATCTCCTTGTGGATCTTCTTTATAGTTGTTCTATCCATTGTTAAAAGTGGGGTATTCAAAGCCCCAGTTTTTATTATTGAGTTGTCTCTTTTTTCATTCAATTCTGTCTGTTTTTCCTTCGTGTATTTTGGGGCTCTGTTGTTAGGTTTATATATAATTGTTATACCTCTCTGATGGATTGATCATTTTATCATTATAAAATATCCCTCTGGTTGTCTTATAATAGTTTATTATTTTTGTTTTGAACTTTTTCATTTGACACAAATGTAGCTTGTTCGGCTTTCTTATGTTGCTGTTTGCATGATATAACTTGTTACATCCTTTTAGTTTTAACCTGTTTGCATTGTTGAATTTAAAGTGTGTCTCCTGTATACAACATTTAATTGGATTTAAGAAAAAAAACAACTCCGATGACCAGTGATTTTTGTTTTGATTGTTTAATCCATTCTCATTAAATGTTATTATTGATATAGTTCAATTTACATCTGTCATCTTACTTTTGTTTTCTTTATGTTGAATGAGTATTTTTCTTGATGTTTTCCTATTTCTGCTTTAATGCCTTCTCTTCCATCAAGTGAGTATTTTATAGTACAATTATTTATTTCCTTTCTTGATTATTTTATAATATATTTTTGAGCATTTCCTTAATGACCGATCTAGGGCTTTCTATATACATCTTAACTGACAGAGTCTAGTTTAGATTTATACTAATTTAATTTCACTTAAAAATAGAAAGCTTACATTTCAGTAGCCCTATTTCTCTTCTCCTTTGCATGTTAATTTTGTTATATTTATTATAGCTATATATGTTATAATTGAATAATACATTGTTATATTTATTACTTCATATAATAATATATGTGTTAAGTAATCTGAGAGAAAAATTAACAAATATATATTTATTGATTTTGTTATATAAACCTTATTATTTCCCATTTCTGATTTTCTTTGTTTGGTCTTATGACTTTAGTTATAGTCTGGTGTTATTTCTATATTCCAGTATCACTTTGTTTGTTATCATAATGTGTATTATGTTCCGACATGTTATATGCTCAGCAATGCTCTTGTTGACATATTATCTCCCTTATAAATCAGTTAGGAGAAAAAAAAGAGAAATATTCATTTATTGTTTTTTATATTTACATAATTATCTTTAATGGTGCTCTTCGTTGTTTCAGGTGGATTTAAAGTATCGTCTTGAATCACTTGCTGCTACCATCCTAAAGAACTTTTAAAAATATTTTTTGATAGGTGGATCTGCTAGCAATTAATACTATCAGCTTTTGTTTATCTTGGATTGTCTTTTTATTTATTTTATCCTGGAAGTCATTTATTTTGCCTTTATTTTTGAAAGTTAGTTTTGGGGGTATGAGTTTCTTAGTAAGTAATTTTGTTCTTTCAGTACTTTGAATATGAAATTCTACTCTCTACTGTTTATGATAAGGCGTCAGATGTTAATCTTATTGTAATTCCATTGTACTTGACAAGTCATTTTTTTCTTGCTGTCTTCAAAATTTCGTTTTGTTTTTCACTTTCAGCATTTTGCTATAATGTGTAAAGTCACTTTTTTGTATGTGCACAGAAACCTGTGTTTTTGCATCCTTAATCCTCCCACCACAGTCTGGATTGTGACTCACGAGGCTGAACCTCTGTGTTGCTGCAAATCCATTACTGGTAACTTAGTGCCCTGCCGTGTACCCTCTGATTACACCCCCTTTCCTGCTGAAATAATCATTTTCTTTATTTTATGTTCTCACTTTCTTGTTGTTGGTTTTTTGGCTCCTATATAACTATTCTTAAACAATGTTTTGCTTTTGACACTTTATTTTGAACATTAAAGAAATACAGTCACACTCTGTGAATTCCTCTGTGGCTTCTATTTAATTAAACATTTTTGTTTGTAGATATATTCACGTAAAAATGTGTAGTTTTCAATTCATTATCCACCGGGTATACTAATCTATTGTTTGACTTTACTACGCTTATTAATTGTACGATTGATAGAGACATTTTCAAAGTTTCATAGTATTCTTTTACAAGAAGTTGCTTTAAATAATCTTGTACTGTTTTCAGCTCATTTGCTCAAG
Source organism: Hylobates moloch (assembly GCF_009828535.3). Lineage (NCBI taxonomy): Eukaryota > Metazoa > Chordata > Mammalia > Primates > Hylobatidae > Hylobates > Hylobates moloch. The sequence goes on along the minus strand of NW_026652278.1, from coordinate 109,586,123 downwards.
ATTTGCTCAAAGGGTTATATTCATGCGTACAGCTGCTGAGATATAAGATATATAATACTTGTGTTGAACTTCACTAGTCATCTTAGCCAGGATCCTTTAGAAACCAGAGCCTAAGGCGATTACAATATTAACATTCTAGGTAATATCTGCAAACTCCAGGCAGTTATGATAAAGGCAAAAGATAGTGAGGTAAACCGTGATTGCAGGTAATACCTACTCTGTTGTCTACTCGTTTAAAAATGTGGCAAAAATTCATAGCAGATGTCTCAGTGAGCATGTTCTTTGTAAATTCTGTAGGAGTTTAAAAGAGAACTACATCTTAGAATATATATGGTAATCCTCTCACCAAGAATATATAAAAGATTCTGCTACTTCACAACATCACCAGTTTTTTAAAATCTACTTTATTTTTTCTAGTCTAGTGAATATAACATAATTTCTCAATATTATTTAATACATTTCAGTAATTAGGATGGTCTGCTTGCCTGTACCATAAAATACTTATCATATCTTTTCTCATTATTTGTGGATTTTTAATCTTTTTTCCATTGACATAATGAAATATTTATTTTAGTTCTCTAAAACTTTTTCAGTGTATTCATTACAAAAATCTTTTTATACATGACTTGACTTTCACTTCATAAAATGCTTTATTAGGAAAATGTACAGTTTGCAATAATGACCTTGGTTTTTTTTCTATGAATAAAAAATTTGATTTTCATGCAATTCTAAGTTAAGGGATTTTCTTTTCCTTTTTTTTGAGACAGGGTTTTGCTCTGTCACCCGGGATGGAGTGCAGTGGCAAGATCACAGCTCACTGCCTCTACCTCGTGGCCTCAAGAGATTCTTTTGACTCAGCCTCTGAAGTGCTGGGGTTACAGGGCGTACCACTGTGCCTGGCTTAAGTCAGTTTTAAAAATATTTTCTTTATGGATATGTAGAGGATTGCCACTAGTTTAATACAGGTCGTTTAAATATAGGATTCCTTTTTTTTTTTTTTTTTTGAGACAGAGTCTTGCTCTGTTGCCCAGGTTGGAGTGCAGTGGAGCAACCTCAGCTCACTGCAACCTCCACCTCCTGGGTTCAAGCGATTCTCCTGCCTCAACCTCCTGAAGTACTTGGGATTACAGGTGCCCACCACCACACCCAGCTAATTTTTGTATTTTTACTAGAGACAGGGTTTTACCATGTTGACCAGGCTGGTCTCAAACTCCTGACCTCAGATGATCCGCCCACCTTGGCCTCCCAAAATGTTGAGATTACGGGCGTGAGCCACCGCACCCAGCCACAATTCCCATTTTTATAAAGAAACTATGCAGTTTACCCTTGAACCACATGGGGACTGGGGGTTCCAACACTGTGCATTTGAAAATCATGTATAATTTTTGACTGTCAAAAAATAACTAATAGCCTTCTGTTGACCAGCAGCCTTACTGCTAACATAAACAGTAGTTTAACACTTATTTTATATATTATATGTAACTATAAATATATTACATTCTTATAATACGTAAGGTAGAAAAATTGTTATTAAGAAACGCCTAAGAAAGAGAAAATATATTTACTACTCATTAAATGGAAGTGGATCATCATAAAGGTCTTCATTTGCATCTTTATGTTGAGTATGTTGAGGAGGAAGAGGAGAGTTTGGTCTTGCTATCTCAGGGTTAGCAGAGGCTGAAGAAATTTTGCATGTAAATGAACCTGTGCAATTCAAACTCATGTTGTTCAAAGGTCACCTGCATGCGTGTGTGTGTATGTACATATGTATGTATTCAATTTTCTTTATGATATTAGTAATCATATTTAAAATGCACTTTATCAAGACAAGTAGAGAAAAATATCTCTCAGAGTTTGTTATAATTTTACACAGGCATTTAATGGATAAGTTCATTGTTTTTGATACTAAACTCAATGATATTTAACTGGAAGTCTTTACACCTTCAGCTTGAGATAATTAACAGTCTAATCACAGTTTCTGAGGATAAAGTAGCTTGTCTAAGGTGGGGGATAAATCACCTCACAAGGCAAGATCTTCATTATATCTGCACCAGAGTTGACAGTCATTCAAATTACGGCTGGCATTTCAGGACTGCTTCATGCTCCAACCCCCTTTATATATCGGATAATTATATCTGAATACTATACTATATTCCTATGATATTAATATTTATCAGATTTTCTAAACCAAATAAAATTTAATGCTTGAACGGAAAAAAAAATTATCCACTATGTGAAACAAATGACTCATACAAAGCTACTAAATGGCTGTATTCTTGATAATAAAAATGATTCTATAATTAATACTAGCAGTTAGGTAAACAAAAGTTTATTTACCTGATATAATTCTCTATAGAATTCTCATTGTGAAAATCTTCTATTTTTAAAAATAATTCTATTTACTGGAACTTTTAGAAAGCCTTGATACGGTAAATGAACTTACTTCAAATGTCTAAATGCTCAATTAATAAGAAACTCACGCTTGTAATCCCAGCACTTTGGGAGGCCAAGGCAGGTGGATCACGAGGTCAGGAGATCGAGACCACGGTGAAACCCCGTCTCTACTAAAAATACAAAAAAATTAGCCGGGCGTGGTGGCGGGCACCTGTAGTCCCAGCTACTCGGAGAGGCTGAGGCAGGAGAATTGCTTGAACCCGGGAGGCGGAGCTTGCAGTGAGCCGAGATTGCACCACTGCACTCCAGCCTGGGCCACAGAGCGAGACTCTGTCTCAAAAAAAAAAAAAGAAACAAGAGCTACTACATGATTAGCAGAAATATAAAAAGTCCTGAAAAGAATGATGAAAATTACATTTTATACAATTTTGACTTTAAGTAAAAAAAGGAGTAGAGACAAACTGACACATGTCAAACTTCAAGATTTAAAAATACACAGTGATCAAGAAACAAAAACTCACTGTATGATTGATCAGTATAAATATGAAGACTATTATTGCATTTTAACATCTATCCAAGTTTTCTGCTTACTGGTATATGATTCATTTGATGATATTGAGGAACCATCCTAAAACAAAAAGAATTAAATATACCTATATGTATGTATGTATGTATCTATCTATATGTATGTGTATCTTTTTTATATACATGATTATATCTTGCAAGCTTCCAAAAAATCCATCATGTTTCACAAAACATACTTGTTTTGTGAAAAATACATAGACATATAATAAAATGATTATAGAATGGCTTTCTTATTAACTATTGACCAATATATTACAACACATAATTGGTCATGAAAATCATCAAAAGGAATCCAGGAATTCATCCTTTTTAATTTTTACTATTATTTCCCTAACTATTGTACTTGATTAGTTTTATTTACATAGCAGTATTTTAAGAGAAGGGATACTTCTATTCTAGAACTGGACTGCACGATATGATAGTACTTAACCACATGTAACTATTTTTCTTTAAATTAAATATAAATAAATATAATTTTAAACTTGCGTTCTCATCCACAATAGCCACATTTCAACTGCTTAATAGCCACATGTGGCAATGGTTACTATAATGGATGGAGAATATACAAATCTTTCCATTATTGCAGAAAATGCTGTTGGATACCATGACTTTAAAAGTAAAAAATTACAGTGATAAAAGTTAAACTGGTTATGAAAGTGTCAGAAAAATGACAATGTAAGAAGGCAGTATATTTAAGTGATTGAGAAACCAGACTTTAAAGTAGGATATATAAGTTTTATTCTTGTTGCAGCACTTGCTAAATGCAGGACATTGGGAAAATCACTTGATTCCTCTAAGCATTAATTTATTCACTGAAAAATGAGCCTCACATTATCTTTAGCAAGCTACTGAAAGGGTTAATTAAAATAATGTATACAGAGTGCTTAGTGAATTATTAAATCACTAGTGGACATTCAATAAACAGTTCTTACTATTTATTAATATAATTTATTAAAATTTATTCACAATATCACAAGACATGATATGGCAGGAGTAGAGATGCTTCTAAAAGTCAGTTGAGTCATAACCAAGACACAGTCATCATCATAGAATCCTCATAAGAAGTAGTTCTATACTGCAATATACATCAAAATATTTGTTTAAAAATTTCTGGATTTCCATTAATGAAATTATTTCTAATTTGTAAGCTTTTCATTTTAAATTTGTAGTAATATTTAAAATATAAATTAAAAGAAAGCATATAGATATATTCACTTATTTAACTATAGTACATTAAAGCAAAATTTTGTTGATTCGTAGCTTGATTTCAGAGATCAGATTGGAATGAATAATTGTTTTGTTCTGAGATGGGCATCCTGTTCTACTACACTTGCAACTAGAAAGAAAAGATATTTGAGTCACTCTTTCTATCTTCTCTCTCCTTGCATATCCTCCTGCACTTCTTTTCCTTTCTCCTGGAGATGTTCTAACTTTATTAATATCTCTTTAAATGTAGTACACTCACTTGGCCGTGATTTCCCAAATAAAATGTTCATAGAATAAAATGAAAAAAAATTCTTTTCTTTATCTGGTAATAATGTGGAGACAAACTACAATTAGTACTATTTACTGAATATTTAATAAGTGATAGGCTCTTTGGCAACTTAGCTGACCATTTGATCAAATTAAGCACAACTGTGATGGCGTTGGAAATAAAATCTTGAATGCTTTAATAACAAGCACATTGTTGACCATAGATAAGAAGTTCTCATGCTCTTTCATGTATGTCAGGGACCCAGAATATTGTAGCCATGTCTTCAAAACACACACATTTTTTTTTTTTTTTTTTTTTTTTTTTTTTTTTTTGAGACGGTGTCTCGCTCTGTCGCCCAGGCTGGAGTGCAGTGGCGCAACCTCGGCTCACTGCAAGCTCCGCCTCCCGGGTTCACGCCATTCTCCTGCCTCAGCCTCTCCGAGTAGCTGGGACTACAGGTGCCCGCCACCACGCCCGGCTAATTTTTTGTATTTTTTAGTAGAGATGGGGTTTCACCGTGGTCTCAATCTCCTGACCTCATGATCCGCCCACCTTGGCCTCCCAAAGTGCTGGGATTACAAGCGTGAGCCACTGCGCCCGGCCCACACACATTTTTAAATGAAAGTAATGTGTATATTATATAGACAATAGAAAGTAAACAGTGAATCTTCATGCTGCTTCCAGTTCTCTGGCCCTTCACCTCTGAAGTAATGACTGTGATAGCCAGCATTTCTTGTTATCTTTCCAGCATAAAAATTGTGTTTGTATATATATGATTTTTTACAGTTTGCCTATATCTTCTAAATTTACAAAGTATTAATAGTTAAGACATTATCTAATTAAATTTATCAAAGGATTCCAAAGCTGTATTTAGAGTAATATATATTGCATTAATATTTTTATTATAAAACAAAAATAATAAAATTGTGTCAATTTGATTATGTAACATAACTACAAAATGAACAATGATTTAGACCTAAGGAAAATATAAAGTAAGAAGTTTTAACAGTCTTTATAAATATAAATTTTAAAATTTATAATTATACATTTTAAATGTATAAATATAAATCAATATTAGATTTATATTTGATCTAATATTGATTAGATTCCCTAGAGGATTTAAAGTATTTATGTAAATACAATTTTTAAAATCCAAATAAAAATAGTTTATAATTAGAGGAAATTGACAAACACTAATACAGCAGAGTTATTTTTAAGTTAAATATACACACATATACTCATGTTACTATATACTAAATATTTTGAAATCTTTGATATAAAATGTCTAGGTAAACAACTAACATTTGTTTAAGAAGCCACAGAAAGGCTAACATGATTGAATATCAAGAATAAGTGTGTTTTTACAAGTAAATTTTATTTTTATTTTAACTTTACTTTTACCTTTTCCAGTGTAAGTCTGAAATTATTTTTACCAGCTAAAAATTTTAATATATCTTTAAAGACCACAAATTTCAATGCTAGAGTTTTTAAACATGTCTAAAGCATAGAAAAAAATGACAAACTTATAATTCATAAATGTATTTTAAAGATATTATTTAGAGTAAAAATATTTAAAATATAACATCAAATAGATAAAATAAATGTAGAAATAAAAATTTCAAATAAAGTATTTGCAAACATAAACTTATAGAACATATGAATATATCAAAATAGATCTTTAGAATATATGACATATATCAAGATAAATATATCAAATAAGGTTTATTTGTAGAATTTCTGAAGTCAGTACTAACAAGAATTTTAAAAATTTTATTTAAAAAAGGAAAAATTATGATTAACATGATAAATACTAAATATCCATATAATTACTTTGAAAATTTCTTTTCAGTGAAAATAATGAACCACGTAATTGTACCTCATGATCAAGGATTTCAGATAGCTTCATTCTAAGAATTAAAACCACTTGAATTAACATGATGTAGTTATTGAGATTAAGAACTGGAACGTGTCAGCATGACTTGACTATTTGTTCCATGAAAGTATTGTCCAGAAAATTAAGAATGCAAACTAATCAATAGTATCATTATCCATTTCAAGAACATCTTGCAAACATGTTTATCCACATATACCATTTGCTCTTCTGGGCAAAAGCTTTCTTATGAAAAGAGTGGATTGTTCACACAAACCTTTCTCTTGTTAAAACTTGCTAGAACATGCTTATTTCCCTTTTCCACCAATCTTCACCTATAATTGTGATTTCTTTTTTTGGTCCCTATCAGGTTTTTACTATGAAAGTCCAACTTTAGAACCTCTTGGAGTTAGGAGCCCCAAATTCTACCTTCCACTATTTTCTCTTTGTTAAGGTGTCGTTAAAAAATCTGTTAAGATAACCTGGGTTTTTTTTTTTTTTTTGGCATTAATGTTTTGCTGGACCATAAGATTTTTTTTAGTTTGTTTTCGTGCATGTGTGTGTGTGTTTGTGTGTGTGTGTGTTTCTCCTGGTCATCTTTTGGGAAATTGACAATTATTAGATTATTTTACTCTGGGCAAAACCCTTCTTAAGGCCCCCTCAAGCTTCCTCAGCCGAGTTCTTTTTGAGCTCACCAATTAATATATCATGTTTTGCTTCTGAGATCTGAAACATTTTTGTTAAGCTTCTAAATGCTCACTTTATTTTTGTTTCTTAGAAGATCTTTTTCATAGACATTTTTTTACTCACAAAATATATTTTAAAGCTCAAAAAACTCATTCTAGATTACCACACTACTGTTGGTTTCTACCTCTTTCCACTGTGTTTCATAAGTTTGTCATAGGCAATCTGTAAAAAAAGAATACAGACATGGGCTTTAATCGTCTGTACTCAACCGACCACAAAGACTGACAATTCAGATGGTTTTGTAAGACCACTATCACTGGGACAAATTCTGTCTTCGTTAATCTTTTCAACACCCAATAAGAATTTTCCTCTTTGTGTCCTTTAGGATTTCCGTATTTAGTTTTCATTGACCAGATGTGGGAATCTTGTCAGGCTGCCAGTTGGTCATAATTGATCTTTACTCAGGTTCCAGAAATGTATAGATATTCAAGCACCATTTTTATTGACGATCTTAGGGTTATCTCTGTCTACACGCATGTCTCCTCTACATCTTGCATATATTTAGACAATAATTCTGATTTTAATTTATGTGACTATCTTTCTAAATGGCATTATTTTATTAACAATTATTTAGAATGGATGAGGCTACTTTTGAGAATACTAGAGAGAACACCTTTTAATGTAATTATAGCAAAATTGCAAACATACAAATGTATAGATTTTCTAATAGGATGAGGTTACTTCTTACAGAAATTCAGATTTTAAAATTGTGACCTATAAAGCAATCATAGCTAATAGAAATGAAACCTGTGAAAGACTTAAAATTGTCTCTCTTAAATTCTCACTAATTGTAATCTGAAACTAGTTGTTTTTATCAATACAATTCCTCTCATGCTTTCCTCTATAAATCTCTTGTCTTATACTATTATTTCTTTTTGTGACCCACTTCTAATCCCTTCTGCTCATCCCTTATCTTCCCAAACTCAATTGCCTGTCAAAGCTAAACCTCTTTCAGAATGCAGTAAGCTCTGTAAGGAGGATTTTAAGCTTGATCTTGGTTTGATGTGATAAACATTTATTTTTTTTTCCAAAGCTTAGACAAAATAGAAATTTACAGAAGTATTTATAATAAATATAAGGATCCTATATCTACATTATTTGTTTATGTATTTGTAGGATTTCAGACAGAGGAAAAAGAAATGGTAGAGTGGAAAGATGTGAGGATAACTTAAGTGTGCCCAAATTTCACAAGAAACCAGGAACTTTTACAAAAGCTGAAAATCTTGGTGTTGGACACTATTTTTGGTGACTATCCTCAAAGTTTTTCCTGTGAAAAGACATATATCATTATATCATACTTCAGACATATGCTCTTAAACACTTTTATGCAGAACTGAGGAGTAGACCCTAATGCAGATATGACCACAGACAGCTCTTTTCTTACATTGGTTAATATCCTTGACTCAGAAATAAAAGATTTGCATGTGCAAGAAAAATTGAAATGATAAATATTCCATAACAAATCTCCAACTTTTCCTGATCATTTGAAATAACATTATTACAAAAGCATAAAAGGACTAGAACAGTGGTTTTCAGATGTAAAAATTAGATGCTCACAGTCTACTCTTTAAGCACCAGGAGGGATACCTACACTGTCTGAAGACACATATATAGATATCATAAGCAGAATATATATTTTTGAAAAGATTTATCCTGTGCTAAGAGACTAAAAGAAAGAAAGAAAATTGATAAAAAAAAGAGTGTCCCAAAGTAGGAAAGTGGAACTAAGTATCTGATTTCTCACTTTACTCTTAAAGTCATAAGAAAACATTTCTAAAATGCTGCTTTAAACATTTGCTAATCATTTTGGTATTATTACAGCTATATCATTCTTAAACCATATCTTACAAATTATTATTATTCATAAACTAATAATGTGTGTGTATGTCTTTGAGAAGCTTTAGACAGGCAACAATCTAACCCTGCAACTGTCACCAGTGACTTTTAACCAAGGAAAATATTTCCTCCTTTGTAAGAAAACTACTACTTATTTAAAAGAAGAAGAGATCACCTGGGAAGATGAAATTACTCGATCAAATGGTGTCTTGTTGATCTTTTACTTTACATCTCTTAGAATTCCCCTAGTCATAATCAGATTAGAAGCGAATTTGAATATTGATTTACTGGTATCATTTTGTCTAAAGAAAACCCAAAATAAAGTGCTTTAGGATGTGCCGATTCGTTATGGAACAAGTATTCTACTGATTAAAGCAGCTTCAGATTAGGCCAAGGATGTCTTTTCCACATTACTTTCAGCCAGCAAAAAAATAGTGAAAACGAATCTGTTTTTCTAGCTTTAAAATCTGCTGTACTGTCCAAGGTGCTAAGCAACACCAGTTACAGGATGCATCTGTTCTAAGAAGTAAGTTAAACTTTTTAAAAAATTACTGAGAATGAATTAGGAATTTCTCAGTAATTTTGAATACCTTTATGGTGTCCTTTTCAAGAAAGTTTAAAGAGCTCTTCTACTTGCAGTACAAATAGCAAACAATTACATTAATAATGATAAAAGCTTCAATAAGGTTAAAAGATCAATTTTTAAAGGACATGCAGAGGTTTATTATTGCAGAAGTATTCTAATCAAGTAATCAATATTCAATAAAGTATTAATGAGAAAATGTTGTCTCCTGAAACATAAATGTCTATTCCTGTCAAAATGAACTTCAATATTATTTGTATCAGGAATCATAATAATCAATCAGAGACAAATCCTAGTTAATCCAAATTCAATGAAACAACTTGTTAAGTTTCACTGCCACTCTATACTCATGTAGTCATATAGCATACAGAGTTTTAGGAACACACCTCAACTAGTATATGTATCTCATTTCAATTTTAAACAAAAAACAACAAATCACAAATACAATGGGAAAGCATTTGTGAAACATTTTAATTTTTAAAAAGTATTAGATTTTTTTTCAAAAACTAAAAATCTTGGCATATTGGTTACATTATTCTCTCATAATTTATATTTTTCTGGATTGATATGTGTTAATGTAGAACATTTTCACAATCATTAACTATGAACAATATGTTCAAGTGCTTTAACAAAGTTCCCAGACTTTTACATAAAATGGATATTAACAACCAAAACTAATTAAATATAAACATGTGAATTTTAGGCTTTCATCTAGATGTCATAGCTCTAATTTTGTGACTGATTGTTTAACAATGGTGTTATTTCACAGTAATTAAATGCTTACTAAGAAGTAACTCAAGTAATGATACAAAATTAGAACATCTTTTGTTTTAGAGAAGTTGTTGCTTTGTTGCTTCATTTGCTTTCTATTATTTTAGCTTAAAGTATTATTTTTATTTTAGATTAAGTGTTCTAAACAAAAAATTACATAAAAATAACAAACATAGAAATCTCTTCATTAAATTATTGACATTTGTGTATATTCTTTGAAATATCAAGATAAGTTAGTTCTACTTCTTACTATATCATCCTCTTTTCAACTTCTATCATAACCAGTATTCTATACAGAGTGAAATTGGAGCATATCATAATTTTCTGTTTTATAACATAACTACTTATTCCACAAAGAACGACCACAAACTTTCAATTTTGATAAAGTGTTTTAAGTTCAAATTGTGAATGGCAATTCTTACAGACCCACATATTTCAAGAAGTAAAAGACTACTATAGCAACTTACTTAGTTTACCCATTCTGAACAGTTCTCCATCTGGGACAGTCTTGATGCCATGGAGTCCCCTGCCTAAATTGCTATAAGTTCACTTCCCTAACTTGCACTTTGAGACACTACTGAACCACTGTCAAGGAGATGTTCCTGCACTGCTCGGCAAGTTTAATGAACTCGGTTTTGTCTGTAGTCTACCTTCAGGATGTCTTTGTGGGACTTTAAAATAACATTTTTAATTCTAAACAACTTCCAGGAGTCAGCAGAGGAAAAATAAATGAATGAGAAGAACAATAACAATAACAAAAAGCATTTGTTACACTTACTGTACAAAGAGTTATTGACAAATAGAAATATACTTTAAGATAATATTTACACAGAACTTTCAAGCAGAATTCTGGATATTAATGGGAATGACTTTAAAGTTTTAATTTATGGCAATTCATTTTCTTTCTGTAAAGAAAAATGAAAAGGACTATTAAGTATTCCTAACTGAAAGATTTGCCCTCAATGAAAACAAAACCCTCAATTTTCTAAAACACTTGGACAGACAAAGGTCCAAAAAAGAAAACTGGAGTAATAAAAAATTGTAATTGCATTAATCTAAATTTGAACTGCTTCACAAATGCTAAACTCATGAAAAACTCAAAATTTGATCACAGTGGCAATTTTTCTAGTTTACATCCAGAGATACAGATGGACACATTATTATTAAATACACATTATGTCTTATTACTTATCTTAAAAATCTGTATATTTAAACTTCAGAAAAGAAAATAAAACATGTATTTGAAGCCACAAAAACTAATAAATTTGTATTATTATTACTAACTAACAAATAATGCTGTGATAAGCAGGATTCTAAGACAACTTCCAAGATTGCTGCTCCCTACATTCCCCTTGATCATAGACAGAATCCATAAATATAATAAGCTATCACTGCTGGTATTATGTTCTGCTATACAGCAAAAAGGATATTATTTTTGGTGGAACTGATAGTCGAAGCAGAAGAGTTTTCTTTAGCTGTTTTTAGAGAAATAGATAAGAGAGATGTGCTCCTGCTGGCCTGGAAAAAAGCAAGTGATCACATTGTGAACTGCTGACATAAAGGTAGTTTCTAGTAGCTAGAGGATTTCCAGGCCAAGAGCTGGCAAGGAAACAGTCCAGGAACTGCAATCCAACCACAAGCAGTGAGTTTGCAAGAGGACCCTGGGTCCCAGATGAGAACTACAACATTGTTAACACATTGATTTCAATCTCATGAAACTCAGCAGAGAATCCAGCTAACCCCTACCCAGATTCCAGGCTCACAGAAACTGTGAGAAAATTAAATTTTATACTAATTTAGTTGATGTTTGTTGTAATTTTTTACACATTGATAGAAAACAAATGCAAATGCAAAGAGAATAAAATAGAAACATGATTAATCTTTCTTTTGACTTCCATATAAAGCTTTTGGTCGTAACCCCCGTCATCTAATGTATGTTTCTTGAAAGAATAATAACACTCCAACAAAGCATTTATAAAATGAGTAATTGTAATATATTTTCTCATTTTACAATATTTAGATATGCACATTTAGTGCTTGGAAAGCACTGTTTTATTGTAAAGGCTTGCCATGAAAAGGCCAGTTATGTGACTTCCAAAAAGGCTAAGACATGGCCCAGAATGGTTGGAATTTTGTAATTATATCACCCTAACATACGAGAGATATGTAGTAACCAAAATTAAATTCTCAATTTATAAAGCATTTATCATTTCTTCCAATGACAGAGATGCTTGAGTTCCTTATCCAGGTTATGCCTCTCCCAGTACCAAGACATCTGACCAGCAGAATTGGCAATTGCTTTTATAATAAACATGAGATAGAGCAAAAAGATACAGAAAGTCCTAAGCAATGAGTGAGATATTGTCTGATGCTATTTGCACATCTTCATTGAGAATACAAATTCACCTGTTGTATCTCTGTTGTTTAAACAATGATTGCAACATACACTCCATAATTTTTCTTTCTGAATGCTGATAGTTTCTATAGTCCATTTTGAGCATTTCCTGATCTGATCATCTCTTCATATATATGAATACTGTGTTAAATAGATTGCTAGTCCAAGGAGCTCAGTCAATCCTGTAGAATTAAAGATATACTCTATGCTTTTATTCTGCGGTGATAAAATTTCTTTAATTCTCAAAGGTCAGCCACATTTTTAGCTTAGAAAACTAGAAGTCATTCCAAGTATTTTAATTAAGAGGAGATTTAATACAGGAGGCTTGAGGCATATAACGTAATTGGAGAAACTGAAGAAGCAGGTTTCATACTGAATGTTCAGCATACAAGCCTGAAGCATGCACCAGCTGTTAATGCAATTACCTTGAAGTAGCCAAGAAATTAGTAAACAGCCACCAGAAGCTCTAGTACAGGCCTCTAGCCATGATATGAAATGAGAAGCAAAGCTTTATTGTTTTAAGCCACTGTGAAGGTGTTTGTTATAGGGTTAGTTTAGCAGAATAACATAAAAATATTATCATGATTTCATTTTTTATCACTTTAAAAACATTTTATTATATCATTTTTAATCATTTTAAATATTATTATAATTTTCAACCTGTGGTGTATTTGAGAGTATGAAAGATATATTTTTCTTCTACATACAAAATGAAATGTTTAACTCAGTATGTTTAAGCATAACCCAAATAATGGTACCCCATACCGGTGAACTGTACCCATAACCTTGTTAAGAATACTCATATGCTCTTTGCATGGTCTTTGTTATTATGTAATAATCTGAGAAAGAAAAAGGGTTGTAATAGTTCTAAAGTAAATATGGCAAATATTAGGATAACTATATGGGAGATAATCATATGTCCAATGGCTCACTGTTACTAATTCTGTTCTTTCCTTGGCCATCATCACAATTATACACTCATCACTGCTTTAATGTAAATACATTCACATCCATATTCCAACTGGAGCATCAATGATGTCTTATACTAGTCTATGTTCCTCTAAACCATTTTACTGTCTATATGTATCCCGTAACATCACATTGTAAACTTCAAGTACATACAATTTATTTATTTATTTATTTGTTTGTTTATTTATTTAAAAAAGAAATGTAGGTAATCTAGGCAATTCTGGGTCTCTCAATTGCATTGAATTACTTGGGCTTGCTTCCCAGCAAATTGTGTCAGCCTTAAGGATGAGCATCAGGTTCAGCTGCCCCTGAGTCTCTTCTGGTTGTACCATGTCAGAGATTCTTAAACTGAGATTATTCTCTTGGGTGCTCAAGCTCTCCTGAAAATGGTTTCCGTTATTTAATTTAAATTAAAAACTAATACAATTACAACTGATATTGCCACAAAATATCACCATACATGCCTGTATTTGTCTTTATGTTTGCTCTGGGTAAATGTAAATCCAAATCTAATTTAAGTAGGTGATTTTTTTTCTATTTCAAGTGCTAAAAAGCAATGGAAGAACTGAGCCTTCACATAACATGAATGTTACATGCTAAACTTAAAATAATCTAGATTATATCATTCAGCACTCTCTTAATTTTGAAACAAAAGACTTTACAATGTTTATTATGCTATTTTGTAACAGTTCATTATAAGTAATTGAAATATGATCAGTAAAGTGAAAAATTTGATTTAGGCTTCCAGCAATAATTGAGTTAGACTTAATACATGTTTCAGTTAGAGGAAATTATCATTATTTCTACAGTAGAACACAAAGCTTGGAAAAATTCTTAAGAATAATGATTTCCAAATTGATGAAACATTTATCATGAAAATAGAATATGAGAATTGATAAAGTGTATTTTGGTTAGGAGTGTTTTCTTATTTCACATAACTAACAAATAAACATAGACTTCGTTAATATTTAATAAAGCATTTTTACATACATAGACATTTTCTGTACTATTCTAACATATAGAAACAGATTAAATATAAAATTGAACCTGAGGTTACATAATTTTTTGTTAATACCAATATAAAGATAAACAACATCATCTATCACATTATATTGATAAAATTAAAATTTAACTGATTAGTTTTGTTTATATACATATATGTATCCTTGTTTGTATGGTTTATTAAGATCTAAAAACATGAGTTTACATAGAATTATATTTTAATGTATCTATGCATAGTAATAATTTTTAAAATATTATCAACTTTGGAATTTTGAAAAAATATTTTGTTATACAACTCCTAGTTGCCTTTCACCCCCTCCCCCAAATTAGTTCTTTCATTCTTCCACAGTAAAACAATTTTTTGATGGGTCTAAAACTGACCAGTGATTAACATCATTTCCTGGTTTCCCCTGAGACTGGTTGCAGCTTGTGCCTTGCAACAAAATAGCTATATTCAGGGCAGTGTAATATTGGTGAAGGGAATATGTGCAACTTCTGCATCATGACTTTAAAATAAGAAGAGAGTTGCTATTTTTCACCTTCCTTCTCTCTGGGCTGTATTGCAGATCATGTGGTGGTCATAAGTCTCTTGAATAGTGAGAACAAAGGCAACAAGTTGTGTAACAGAAGCAGAATAGAAATGGTCTGAGTCTCCAACATAGTGGAGTTTCCATATACACCCTGGAAAGCTTATCCATAGCCTTGTAACATGGGAAAGAAATAAAGTCTTTCTTATTTTAACTATCTGTTGGAGTCCCTTCCATAGAAGCCCCAACTATTTCCTAAGTGTGACAGAATTTGGTATGTGGTTGTAAAAATGCATAGAATGGAGCCTTAAATGGCTGTGAAGTCATAAACACTTTAGGCTGGAAACCAACACTTGTTTGCAGTGGGAAAACCATTGAAAATGTTTGTATAAAAAAGTTTTCTGCACTTCTCCAAATTTGGAATTTCTCTAATATTTGACAGATTTTTTTTTACAATTGAATTCAGGTAGGGGTGGAGTCTCGGCATAGTCAACAGAAATCACTTCATAACATTCAGCTAGTCCTAGATTTCCATTAGTTGACCTGTGAAGAGGGAGTAGTTGACCTGTAGAGAGGGCTGCTATGACAGAAAACATATTCACTGTGGGATTAGTGGCATTTTGACTAGTAGCTCCTGAATATTTGGGACCGTGGAAGAGGCTGATAGTTGTCCACATTAAGTCTGTTACTTTTCACTCATCACAGTAATAATTCTAGATGGCAACATCTTTCGGCTTATAAGATGAACACACTAGGGAAGGCAGATGAGTGTACTAGTTGGCTTACTCTGGAACTGTTATTTGATAGAAGGATAAACCGCTGAACTTAAGCCATGGTTATTCTAAAGGCCGTACCAGAGCAAGCAAACTATAGCCCAACTAATCATATCCTTTAAAATGTTTTCAACCATTACTCAAAATGAAGAACTAGAAGAAAATCGAATTTTCTTAAGATTAGTATAAATGTTTCATAGAACATCAAAAATGCTTAAAAATAAGTTAAGAATAATATATCTGCATATACCAATTTTATTATTACTATGGTAAATTATCTGATCATTAAATGGATTTATGAAAAAGAACTAATTAAGCAGGGTATTAGCCTGTTCTCATGTTGCTAATAAAGATGTACCCAGACTGGGTAATTATAAAGGAAAGAGGTTTAATTGACTCACAGTTCAGCATGGCTTGGGAGGCCTCAGGAAACTTACAATCATGGCAAAAGTGTAAGCACCCACTTCCTTCTTCACATGGCAGCAGGAAGGAGAAAAATGAGAGCAAAGAAAAGGGGGAGGCCGTTTATAAAACCATCATATCTCCTGAGAGCTAATTCACTATGATGAGAATAGGATGGCAGAAACCATTCCCACGATTCAGTTACCTCCAACCAGGTCCCTCCCATGACATGTGGGCATTATGGGAACCACAACTCGAGATTTGAGTAGGGACACAGCCAAACCATATCAAACACATGTTGTGATTCTGGGACCACAGTTGTCTATTTAAGGATCTGATGATATTTTCAGTACAAATGTCAACTTTAATAGGCTTACTCATCTTGTTATTTCACACAAAATTCGCTTTTTTAAAAAATGATGAATGTACTTTGGGAGGCTGAGGTGGGCAGATCACAGGTCAGGAGATAGAGACCATTCTGGCTAACACGGTGAAACACCATCTCTACTAAAAATACAGAAAATTAGCCTGGTGAGGTGGTGGCCACCTGTAGTCACAGCTACTTGGGAGGCTGAGGTAGGAGAATGGCTTGAACCTGGGAGGCGGAGCTTGCAGTGAGCCAAGATCACGCAACTGCACTCTAGCCTGGGTGACAGTTGCAAAAAAAAAGATGAATGTGAGACTTTTTTGTTCCTACATTTAATTTGTGCACTCTGATCTATTTTACATGTGGTCAAAAATCATACACTAATAGCACCAAGAGCAACTTGT
The DNA here is from genome assembly GCF_009828535.3 of Hylobates moloch. Taxonomy (NCBI): domain Eukaryota; kingdom Metazoa; phylum Chordata; class Mammalia; order Primates; family Hylobatidae; genus Hylobates; species Hylobates moloch. Next base: position 109,569,024 of record NW_026652278.1, on the reverse strand, counting down.
AAATGACTGTTATTTATTACTTTCATAGGAACAAACCTATGCTTAAACCAATGCATAAGTTTAGCAGGAGCTTATTATTATTCCCTTAGAAATAGTATGTGTACATTACTCGAGAATTTTTCTGGGGAAAGTAATTCAAGTATATTCAATGCATGTTTTCTAGTTTGTTGTTACGAAAGGGATTTATTTATTAGAAATTGGGAATTGTGATACAAACAAAAGGATAATTTGATATATTGATATCATGACATTGCTGTAGGTCACAAAGTTTATGACCTTGCAGAATATACTTATCAGAAATTTGTGGCACCAGTTGTAGAAGATAAAAGATATGCCTTCTAAATTGGTGAATTTATAGTTGTTTCCAATAAATCCTGGTTAATTTATGCCTAAAATTTCACCCATTAAAATGACTTTACGGAATAAATTATATCATTAAAGACTGGCCAAGGAAACAAGTAGAAGAAAGTTTTCAAAAATGTGGACAGATTTATTTAAAATGTTAATGTTTTATTTGAGATTAGCATATGAGAAGCTCTACAGAAAGAGATACTGCAGAGATGTGGCACAAGAATAGACTCAGTTGCTCTTCGCCCTCTGTAAATCAGGAATTTTGCTATATGCCTAAACAAGTATTACTCAATAAAATTGAATATTCATCTGAACAGAGCCATTGAAAAATAAATGTTACTAATTTCAGGATAAAATTAACAATTAACAGTTGTTTCAATGTTGTATGATAAAATGGAATAAATTCAAACTAAGCTGTTGCCTCATTCAGAAGTATTATGGTTCTTATAGGTATATAATTTCACTTAATTTAAACATTTATTTAATTTAAAATTTGAAGTTGGGCTTTATATGATGGAACATAAATCTGATAAGGCTGATTGATTTTATAATGAAGATTGGCTTTGCAAATTAGATTGAAGAGCCAAATCTGCTTGTACATTATTTAAGCGAAAGCTATTGGGCTATGATTTTGAGGAAAATAAATATAAAGAAAGTGATAAAATAAAATTAATAATCCAATAATACTTCATTGACAAAAATGAATTCAGATTAACAAGATTTAAATTCTACCCTTTTTGAGTGAATCAGCTTCAATAAGTTTTCTCTAAGTGAAAGTGAAATAGGTCATTTTAAAAGAGTAATAGTTCTTTGATCAATTTTCTAAAGTTGTTTGGCATACATCACAGAAATTGAAAGAACAGCTTCAATTATTGAGAACCAAGTGCATTTGCAAAGCAGCTGGTTTCCAATTGTTTCAAAATACTGAAAAAAAATGATCCAATTGATGGGTTAACTAAAAGATCATTGTATCAGTGAGGATTTTGTCAGTAGAATAAAGCCCTTGCTGGGTGGTCCAGTAAATGAAGTTTAATATAAGCTCTATTTGTGAAGGTCCTAAATGATATGAAAAATCAAATAGAAACTAGTGACACAGCCTGAATATTTGCAATACTAAGATATTGTTAACATCTATAAAGCTGGAAGGACAAGAGAAGGAATTGTGTTACCTCAGCTAAAGCTCCCGCTGGTTGAATCTTGCAAGAATCCATTTGCCAAGGCATCAGGGAAATGGGTTTCATAAGGAAGTATAGAAAATGAATTTGAAACTAAATGACCAGCACAATTCACAATTTTGCATCTCAGCATCCATTTTCCTCCTTTAGCACTTACTTAAGTGCCATTCAAAAACAACATTATATTTCTACTTAACATGAGATAACTATCATTTATATAAAAATTTTTCTTCATACTCTCCTTCACAAGATGGAATAGTGTCTCCCATCATTTCCTCTGGCCTACAGAGAAGAGGCCTACAGACCTTCTCAGGAACTCTGACACTTCCCAACTAGTTTGTTTAAATACACTAATAAAGGCAGTGACCAGATAATAAGACACAAAATATCTGTTTTGTATCTGACTCGTCATCGTTTCATATGTCCTAATGCTGAAAGACCATGTCTTTGTGGATTGAGGGCAATAATCAAAGCAAATAATAAATGTCACCTGCAACCAAGGTCAGTTTGGCCAATGATAGTCCCAATGTTTACTAACAATGGCTATATGAAGCTCCTTGGCATACTCATGCAAAAATATATTTGGGAATAACTATTACTTATATGAGATCATTCAAGAGAACTCAAAATTTTGGCATCTTAAATATATACACAAATAGTATTCATGCAATAAGCATCCATTGGCAACAATCTGCTGTTGGATAAACCAATGTTCTTCAAAATGCCCTTAAGGAGTCTTGAGTGAAATTGGTACAGGTAAGGCGTTCTAAGGTAAACTGATTTTTTTTCTTTAATAATGGAAAACATACTGAGGAAAAGGTCTTATTGTCACAAATAGGTCACTTAAGAGAGGTGTTATTTCAAAAGAAATATGACAAATATCTTGGACAAATATTATTGCTTCAGAGAACTAGATGAAACAAACTTAAAAGATAGCCAAATAGCATGCCAAGGAAAAAAGGGGTAAGCAAAGGAAGTTCAAGGATCTTCACAGCAGAAAAACACAAGAAGAACTTATGGAGGGTGGATGATTTTTCTAGTCCAGTGAACATAGAAATCAAAAATTTAAATAAAAAGCATATCCTGTGCAACTGAGTGAGAATCTAAGGGTCTGCACCTGGAAATTTTCAGACCTCACTCAAAATGTCTGTATGTTTTGTCCTGTTCTACCTTCACCCTTAGTAAATCCTGATATAAAGATACCCTGTGGATCCTTGCAGGTTGTTTTAAATATCTTACCCTGTATAATCAGAACAGTACTGGTTGTGGAGCACTTCATGGTTAGTTCAGTCTTCACAGTTCATATGTGATCCTTAAGTCATGGATATGAAATATACATTCATAATATACAATTTAGACAACCATGTCTTAAAAGTGTTAACATTCTCTATTTGTCATAAACTGTCACATTCCTGTGAACCAGGCTGCAAGGAGAAAACAAGAATTTTCCCCTCAAGGCTATGGGTCTGGAGGAAAGGGTCCCAACCTGCTGTGTTTACTAAAGTTTTTTTGAAAAAAGAAATTGAGAAAAGGCATACAAAAAGAAACACTAAAAGATTAGTTCCCAAAATAAAAAAAGTTCTTCATTTGTGGGGTCTCAGGGAATGCTGAGATAGATGAAAAACAAATAAGCAAGGCAAGAAAACACTTTGACATATGATGGTGAAATTTTAAAACCATGAGAATATAGCAAAATTCTCCCAAAGCTCATGTTACTTAAGGGACACGTATATACATTATAAATACAATTTACCAACAAAAAAGGAAAATGCCCTTACATGTATTTAGTTTTTACTGTAGCATTATCTGAAGAGCTGAAAACAACATAATATTGCATATTTAAATAAATTTAATATACTAATATTATGGAAAATTATGCAACTATTTAAAAATAAAATAGATACATACAGATACAAAAGGAATTATGGGACAAAATGTGTTTTAAATTCTTATGGTATAGAAAAAATAAATATACTATTGCCATTTTATGTTAAAAAGGGTTTGTATGTGTGTGTACAAAGTTTTGAAAGTATATTTATATATTGCTTGAATTTTGTAGAATAAAAATATATTAGTCTGATAATAGTATAATAAAACTATTAAGAGAAATTATTCCTTTCTATAACTAGATGTACATGTAGCTCTTTATTGATATACATAAACACATATATATGTATTTTCTAGTATTTATTTAGGTTTATAAAAATGATAAGAGATACCTGTATGGTAAGATTTTAGGTAATTTTTGTTTTATTTATAGTTTTATTAGTCCATTTTCACAGTACTATAAAGAACTATCTGAGAGTGAGTAATTTATAAAGAAAAAAGGTTTAGTTGACTCACAGTTCCACATGTCTGGAAAGGCCTCAGAAAACTTACAATCATAACAGAAGGTGAAGGGGAAGCAGGCACCTCTTCCATGGCAGCAGGAGAAAGAGAGAGTGAGTGGGGAGGTGCCACACTTTTAAACTGTCAGTTCTCCTGAGAATGCTCACTATCAGGAGAACAGCATGAGGGAAATCCGCCCTCATGACCTAATCACCTCCCACCAGGTCCCTCCCCGACATGTGGGAATTAAAATCCCACACAAAATTTGGGTGGAGACACAGAGCCAAACCATATCATTAGTTCTCTGTGTTGTTTAATTTTTGAAAACCTATATTATATTTTTGATAAAATTATGCACATTTTGTATTTTTTTAAAAACCTTGTTTTTAACATCCTTATACATTTTTTTAACCTGGAAAGTCCTTTATCATATTCTGAAGTTCATACCAAAGAGTGTAGTTTCCAGTTCAGAAAGCTTTACTATTTTTAAAGTTTTATTTATTTATTTATTTAGTTATTTGGTCAAAAGAAGATACTACCTCTTTCTTGTCAGGTGCACCAAGTCAGACATACTGTGCATTTTCTTGTGTCTGGATTGGTAACATGGAAGTTGCATGACTTCTCTGATATTGTCATGGGGAAAAGGTAAAACAACTTTGTTGTAATTATATAAAGGCAGCTTTTGTATGCAAAAATGTGAAGATTTTGAAAAGAGGATGAGAAACATTATGTAAAAGACACGATTTCATTTCCCGGATAAAATAGATACAATGACTGACTTCATTAAGTTTAATATTAGTAAAATTTTGTAATATACTGATTGCTGTAAAAGAGGTCCATACTGAGAAAATGGCCTCTAAGAGAAAAGGGAAAATGAGATCTAGAGTTTTGGTTTCAGCACCATGATCTACGGCTTCATGAGGAAAAGCTGGCATGGTGACAGTGTGTGATTGGAGGAGGAAGCCCTTCGCATCCAGCCACTTTGTTATAGTGAAATTGTTTTGAGATCAATGACCGAACACACCGGTGTTTCCAAATAAGTGATTATACTGGGAATTCAAAAGTAGGAACCATTGTGGTACAAGCAGGAGTCTGAATAATCAGGACAATGGCCTAAGAGTGAGCTGAAATACAACTCAAATGTTTATAGCAGCACAAGTTGCAATTGCAAAAACATGGAACCAGCCTAAATGCCCATCAGCCAATGAATGGATAAAGAAAATGTGTTACACATATATGTGTTATATATATGTGTGTTATATATTACATATATATGTGTTATATATAGGTGTTATATCAACATGTTATACATACACACACACACGATATATATACACACCATGGAATTCAACTCAGCCATGTAGAGGAATGAAATAATGGCATTCGCAGAAACCTGTATGGAATTGGAGACTATTATTCTAAGTGAAGTAACTCAGGAATAGAAAACCAAACATTTTGTTCTCACTCATATATGGGAGCTAAACTACGAGTATGCAAAGGCATAAGAACAATACATTGGGCTTTGGAGACTCTGGGAAAAGTGGAGGGTGAGTGGCAAGGGATAAAAGACTACACATTGGGTACAGTGTTCATTGCTTGGGTGATGGGTGCACCAAGTTTTCAGAAATCACCACTAAAAAACTTAGGTAACCAAACACCACCTGTTCCACCAAAACCTATTGATATATAAAATAAAAATAAAAAAATTTAAATTTAAAAAATAAAAATAAAGTCCTTATCTCCAAAAAAAGAAGGAAACTGTCATTTGTTGCAACATCAATAAACCTGTAGAACAATATACAAGGTGAAATAAGCCAGGCACAGAAAAACAAATACTGCTTTATCTCTCTTTTCTAGGTGGAATCTAAAAAAGGTGAGCTCATAAGGTGGTTGCCAGGGACTTTGGGTAGGAAAAATGGGGAAATTTTGATCGAAGGGTACAAATTTTCAATTTTGCAGTGTGAATGAATTCTGGAGATCTAATGTATAGCATGGTGACTATAGCTAATAATACTGTATTATCTCTGTGAAATTTGCTAAGAGACAAAATCTTAAATGTTCTCACCACAAATAAGTAAATATATGAAGCAATGGGTATGTTAATAAGCTTGATTGTGACAATCATTTCACAATGTATATGTACATGTTATACACCTTAAATATATACAATTTGTTTTTGTTAATTTATACCTCAATAAAGCTGGGAAAATTTCTAACAAAAAAAAAAAGTCACTATGACAGAAAAAAAATGTTGTACTAATCAAGGTTTCCGGATCTCTTCCCGGATTTTCTTTGAAAGTGGGTGTCACTTACAGAATGGCAACAGTTTCCAGCACTTATTTTATTTTTTGTGGAGACAGTGTCTCACTGTGTTGCTCAGGTTGAGATCCTGACCTCAAATGATGCTTCTCCCTTGGCCTCCCAAATCACTGGGATTATAGGCATGAGCCACGATGCCTGGCATGATGTGCTTTATGGTATTGAGATATATATATATAGTGATGCACTTTTTGATATTGAGATATGTACTGGTAAGTACAATTAATTATTCTAATCTGAAACAAATACATTGAATGTCATTTGATAAAAGTCGTTTATTCCTACTCTATACTTTTGACTACATAATCTCCATGACCAGAATTTAAACTCAATGAAGGTTCATATGAAAAAAGACTGCCTAGTTTGAAGAGATTTTTACTTCAGTAACCGGAACAGATCCTAATATATTTAAGCACTCAAAAATATGAGTATTAAATAATTTAATTAGCATTTTTCTATGATACTGAATTTGATTTCCTGGCATTATTTTTTCTTTAATATGCATTTTTAAATACTTGAGATTTCTTGGTACTCTCCTTTGTTAGAGTTTTTATCTTTCTGAAAGTTTAGAGATTTTACTAATCATTTGGATTTAAACACTTTTCAAACTTTTGATGTATTTTTAAATAAATATTTATGGAGGTATACTTGACATCTAATACCTAGTATATATTTACATGTGCTTGAATAGACATACTTTTCAAAGAATATACATACAGCCAATAAGCATATGAAAAGATGAGATATCACTTTGTCTGCATTAGGTAGCTATTATTAAAAATATATATATGTTGGTTACGCTGTAAAGAAATTGGAATCCTTGTGCTCTGTTGTTGGAAATGATAGATGATATAGCCACTATGAAATAGAGTATGGAAATTCCTCTAAAAATTAAAAATAGAATCCATACAATCCAGCAATTTTACTCATCTATACAAAATGAACTGAAAATAAGGTACTCGAACAGAAATTTTTGTACACCCATTTTTATAATAGTATTATTCACAATAGCTAAAAGATGAAAGCAACCCAAGTGTTCATTGATGGATGGATAAATAAAATGTGGTACATACATTCAGTGGAATATTAACCAGCCTTTAAAAGGAAGGAAACTCTGACACGTGCTACAATGTGGGTGAACTCTGAATATATTACGCTGAGGGAAATAAGCCAGTCACAAAAGAACAAATATTAAATTATTCTACTTATAAGAGGTGCCTAGAATAAACACATGCATAGAAACATAAAGTGGGAATTATTGTTTAATGAATAGTTTCAGTTCAATAAGATGAGAAAAGTTCTGGTAATGATGGATGGTGGTAATAATTGGACAGTGTGATGTACTTAAAGCCACTAAATTGTAGACCTATAAATAGTTACAATGCTAAATTTTCTATTATATATATTTTACCACAATTTTAAAAAATTATAAAGGAGGCCAGGCGCGGTGGATCATGCCTATAATCCCAGCACTTTGTAAGGCCGAGATTGGCGGATCACTTGAGGTCAGGAGTTCGAGATCAGCCTGGCCAACATGGTGAAGCCCCGTCTCTACTAAAAATACAAATATTAGCCAGGCATGGTGGTGCATGCCTAGAGTCTCACCTGCTCAGGAGGCTGGGGCAGGAGAATAATTTGAACACAGGAGGCAGTGGTTACAGTGAGCCGAGATCCTGCCACTGCACTCCAGCCTGGGTGACAGAACAAGACTCAGTCTCAAAAAAAAAAAAATTATAAAGGAAAGAAATAACTATTATTATAGCTGAAATACGTATGTTCAACCTTGTTCAACTTTAGTACTGTATGACAAAAGCTATTTCAACTAAATTTGCTATCGTTTTTGCACTTTCTTTCAGGCATACTTTCATTGTATTGATCAAGAGCTATGTCCCACATTGCAATTTTTTCAGTGCTCATGACCTTTAGCGTGTAAGTAATACATACTGTTTCATATTGCTAAGAAATTGTGTCACCATGCAGTCTCTTGTCTGTTTTGTCTAACCAACTGGGTTATATGCTTCCTACTAATAATGATTAGTTTTGATTCTTCTATGTAAGCAGAGAGAAGTATAATAATATTCATGGTATAGACAAGGAAAATGCATGTGTATGGGTTCATTCGAATCAGATTTATCTTCAACTTTTCAGGACTATCAAATTCCAAACTAAGTAATAATATTAAACAGCATATCTACAAAAGAGAAAGACTCAAAGTTGTTTAAGATTACTTGGTAAAAGTCATCTGAATTTGCACAAGGAGCTCTGATATTCTGGCAAAATAATGGGAAGGGGTGAAGAAGTTGTTTTATTTTCAATGTGTAGTTTATCTGAGTTTTTCTGTTTTTGCTATAGTTTTTTTTTTAAGAGATTATGGCTGAAAAGCTCTTCATCCTCAATTATTACTGTCAACTGCTGTTTTCAATACCAATTGAGGCCTAAAGTAATACAAAGGAAAATTTCATGGATCTTTTGGTAGCTGTGTTTTTAATAAGTGTGTGTAATGGTATATGTCCTCAGAGACAAATGCAAAGACAAATAATTAACTCAAGAGGATAAAAAATAGTCACCAACTTTCAAGCAGATACTACATTTGCCACATTGATTGTATATTTTTCTAATCCTTATCTAACTTAATCCTCGCATGAAATGTGAATTATTATCTTTATTCTAGGAATGAGGAAACAGAGATCCAGGAATAAATTTTTTAAACACATGCAATTTTTGTACCTCATATGTCAAGTAAAGTTTTTTTTAAAAATTATTGTTTTTGCTTGTTTCTGTTAATGTAAACTAATCTCTGTACCACATTCATTGCCTTTCACAGTGTGTGTGTGTGTGCGTGCACTTTGATGACAGATTTTTTTAAAGATATTACTTGAACATATTCTTAAATATTTTCTAGAAATTTTAAATCAATAGAGAATTGGCAAAAGCAACAATTATATTTTTCCCTTAAATCTCTCTTATTTAAATATACTAGTCCCTGCTTCATGCCTTAACTTGGAGAAAGTTATTCTTTTAAGAAAAAAAAGTACTTTTAATATCAATAAGCAACATGCAACATGCTTAGTATTCACTTCATGCAACTTTTTCTTTAGAAGTGAAAACTCATGTTCCCAAAATAAATGGCTCACTTTCTCCACCAAGTATTACATTTGTGTGATTTACTGAGATATTAACATGGAAATGGTGATGCTAAACAATAGCTTCAATAGCTCTAAAAGTGAAGTGGGAATCATGATTTCATAAGAAGAAAATTAGTTATGTAGGTAACATTATTGTATAATTTCCCACAGGATCTCTACATTGGGATAGGTTTTATTATATCCTAAAACAAGTTTCCTACATTCACTTTAGATATAAAGTAATGCTGAATATAACAATATCATAAGGCAGCTCACAGTGCGAGCAAAGACATCTGTTAATGGTACCATGAATAGTTATGAACTGAGGTGCTCAAATGGCTTTGCCAGCAAAGCATTGCCTCTTAATTTATTTTTATAGCAAATGGAAGCCTCATTTTTCATGGTTGGGTAGTTTGCATTCAAATGTACCAATAACTTCAAATTCAATCACTTCTACACAGCATGTTTTATTGTAGAGCATAAGCTGGAATTGCTAATGGTTTGTTGATGGGTAGACATCTTCTCCATCAGCACTTTGTCTCATTCTGTATTTTGCTGTTTTGAAAATTATTTTAAGTAATGTGTATTTATCCACAGTAATATTTTAAAACACGGATTTTTATATGAAGAGTTAATATAATTCCAAATTGTGTAAATATGAAAAAATGTCAATATTTTCCTCTTTGAGCCCTGGAATTGTTTAAAATATATTCCATTATACTAATACTGAAATTTAACTGAAAGGATTTTTACATCAAAAGAAATATTTATTTGCTATGATCTAAAATGTGTCCCCTCACCCACAATTCATATGTTGAAGCTCTAATCTCCAATATGACTATTTGGAGGTAAGACCTGTATGGAAGTAATTAAGGCTAAATAAGGCCATAAGGGTGGGGCTATAATCTGCTAGGGTTAGTGATTTTATAAGAAGAGACCTCAGAGAACTAGCTCTTGTCTGCTCATTCTATCTCTCCCTCTCTCTCTCTCTCTCTCTTTCTCTGTGTGTAAACACTAATAAGAGGTCATATGAGGATACAGCTAAATGACAGCCACCTGCTAGACAAGAGAAGAGATCTCAGAATAAATCTGCCTTGCCTGTACCTTGACCTTGGACTTCCCAACCTCCAGAACTGTGAGAAATAAATGTCTGTTGTTTAAGCCCCCCAGTCTGTGAAATTTTGCTATGACAGCCTGAATAGATTAAAACTGTATTAAAATATTTTCATAATTAAGCTTTCATAAACAGGAATTCAGTTATAAGTAAAAAAATCTATGAAAGTGACAGCTTCATTCATAAAACCATTATAGATGCTTGGACAACTACTACAACTATTACCAAAGTTGTAAATCTAAAGTATTTCAATAAGTTACTTCCTCCACCACTTTGAATAACTATTTAAAAGACGTGATTTTAATTATACATGTATGTATCTTTATCCTCGAGTCAGAAATAGAAAAACAAAATTATTTTGTATTTTTTTCCAGAGGTAATTAGATTTGTTGTGGATTATAGAGTTTTGAAAGTTTTAACAATTCTCAACAACCTCTGAAAAAGCAACTAAAAAAATTCGACCAAACCAGCAATCTTGAGATCCCATCTACATTGTAGTAAGAAAAGGATACTAGAGGACTTTTATCTACTTTCTACTATGTAGAAAGGATAGAACGATGTTAAACCTATTGAAATGAATGTCCTCTATGAACATGATACCTTAATGTCAAACACAATATTATGGTAAGAAACTATACTTATATTCATATTAAATATCTTGTTAGATAAAGCAATTGGTGAAATTAATATGCATTTCACTGGGCTTTCCTTTTTGAAATATAACTATTTATTAACTTACATTGTTCTTACACATAATATTTGTTTTCTTATGTGTTTATAAATTTATTTTGATTTTTAATTGCTGTAAAATAATTGTACATATTCATGGGGTACATATGATATTTTGATACATATAATATATAGTTACCAGGTGGGGTAGTTAACATACCCTTCACCTCAAACATTTTTTATTCCTTTGTTTTGGGAACATTCAATATCCTTCTTCTATCTATTCAAAACTATATAATGCATTATTGTTAACTATAGTCATCTGACAGTAGTAGAGGACACTAGAATTTATTGCTCCTATCTAGTGGTAATTTTGTATCCTTTAATAAACCTCTTCTTAATCTCCCTTCCCCAGCCTTCAGTATTCTCTGTTCATAGAATTCCATGATATGAACTTTTTTTTAGCTTCCAGGTATGAGTGAAAACATGGTGTTTAGCTTTCTCTTCCTGGCCTGTTTTACTTAATATAATGTCCTCCAGTTCCATCTATGTTGTCACAAATGACAGGATTTTCAAGTGGTTTTTATCCTAAACATGTAACTAATGACTCTCTAGTCAAATATTATTTGTTTGACTAAAGAACTGTATACTAAGAAATAATTGACTTTAAGAGAATGAATCATTATTTTGTCTGTGAATTTATAACAGTAACTATACTATTGAATATACATTTGAGTGCATTTAAAAATGAGTTATTACATTTTATAATCTTCAAAGTTTTAAACAGGAATGGTTTAATCAAAACTAAACAAGATAGAATTATCGAATGAATTTATAACAAGTATGATGTAGTGACAGGAGATACGTATTTAGCCAACAACAAAATTAGCATTGCAATTTAGGGGGAAAAAGAGGTAAGTTAAACCTACAACTCAAGAAGATGATAGAAAATAACAACAATAACAACTATTATCATTATAATTTATCCTTTGTGGAGACTGAGTCTTGCTCTGTCGCCCAGGCTGAAGTGCAGTGGTGCAAATCTTATTTATTTACATATAGTCATACATTTAATTTCTCAAAAAATTCATGGCAGTTACATCATTAATCATATTTTAATTCCTAAATTTTACCTTTTTCAAAGAAAACAGGTTTGGAAACAAAAATTGTTCATCCTTTGTAATACATTTGGAAAAAGATGAAACTAGAATTTCATCTCAGAATGGCTTCTAGCAAACAGTACTGATAATTATGTATGGTAATTTTTAGAATTTGATCACAAACTTCCCATATTAAATGTGTTTCTTTTATATCTCACAGTTTTAAACTTTTCAATTTAGTTCGTTTACAACAACAACAAAAAAACAACAGACAACCAATAATAAGAATTATGAAAAATTATGTTTGAAGAAAATGGTCAACATATTCTCTTTAGAGACATGTCTTGCAACATGTAGCAAAAGGTTTTGAAATGATTTTACAAGATGCTAAATCATTCATAGATATCTCATAAAACTTATGACCGACATTTATATTGAAGAAAAATTCACACAATATAACATTAATGAGTTTAAAGTGAAAAATTAAATGGCACTTACTAGATTCATAGTGTTTTGCAACCTCTATCACTCCCAAAAGAAACTGAATACCCAATAAGCAGTTTCCAAATCCAGCCCTCTTTCCAGCCACTGGCAAATCCAATATGCTTTATGTATATGGATTTACCTATTCTAGGTATTTCACATAAATAGAGTTATACAATAGGTGACCTTTTGTGTCCAGCTCTTCTAATTTAGAATCATGCTTTTGAGGTTCATCAATGCTGAAGCATATCATTTCATTTTTATAAAAGAATAATATTTGATTGTATGGATTTATCATGATTTAATTTATCCATGTATTCATTTATGAACATTGGAGTTTGTTCCTCTTTTTGCTATTGAACATGCATGAATATAAATTTGTTTGTGCACCTCTTCAATTCTTTTAGATACATACGTAGAAGCAGAACAAATGGATCATGTGGTCATTGTATCTTTAACTTTCTTAGGGACCACCAAACTGTTTTCCACAATGGTTGTACAATTTTACATTCTCACCAGAAATGTGCAAGGATTTTAATTTCTTTAGATCATTGCTAACACGTTTTACCTTCTATTTTTTAGTATAGTTATCCTAGTAAGTGTGAAATGGTATCTCACTGTGATTTGTATTTGCATTTCTCAAATTAATGATGTTATATTCTCATAGGTTTGGCAGCCCTTTATATTTCTTCTTTGGAGAAATGTCTATTCAAATCCTTTACCACTTAAAAGTTGGGTTATTTGTCTTTATGTGAATAAGTTGAAAGCATTCTTCATTTATTATGAATACTAGACACTTATGAGATATAAGAATTGCAAATATTTTCTCCCAATCTGTAGTTTGTCATTTTACTTTTTAAAAATAATCTCAACTTTCATTTTAGATACAGAGGGTATATGTGCAGTTTTGTTATATGGGCATATTGTGTGATACTGAAGGGGTACAGATCATGTCACCCAGGTAGTGAAGATGGTACCCAATAGGCAGTTTTCAAAGCACACTCCACTCTCTCCTGCTTGCCTCTAGTAGCCTGCAGTGCCTATTGTTCCCATATTTATGACCATGTGTGCTCAATGCTTAGCTCCCACTTATAAGTAAGAACATTCTCTATTTTGTTTTCTCCACCTCCATTAATTCACGTAGAATAATGGCGTCCAACTGCATCCATGATGCTGAAAAGGATATGTTTTTATCCTTTTTATGGCTGTGTAGTATTCTATGGTGTGTATGTAACACATTTCTTTCTCCAGCCAACCATTCATTGGCACCAGGCTTGATTCCATGTTGTTGCTATTGTGAATAGTGCAGTGATGAACATGAGTCTATGTATCTTTTTGGTAGAATGATTTCTCTTCCTTTGGGTATATACCCAGTAATGGAACTAATTGGTTCAATATAGCTATTTTAATTTCTTTGAAAAATCTCCAAACTACTCTGCACAGTGGCTGAACTAAATTGCGTCCCACCAATGATGTATATAAACATTTCCTTTTCTCCAAACCATCACTGTCATCTGTGTTTTTTTGACATTTTAATAATAGTCATTCTGACTGGTATGAGATGGCATTTCATTGTGGTTTTGATTTGCATTTCTCTGATGACTGCCAATAATGAAGAACATTTTTTCATAAGTTTGTTGGCTGCTTGTATGTCTTCTTTTGAGAAATGTTTGTTTATATTCTCTGCCCTGGGGTTGTTTGCTTTTGTGTGTTGATTTCTTTAAGTTCCTTATAGATTCTGAATATTAGGCCTTTGTTGGGTGCGTGATTTGCAAATATGTTTTCCCTTTCTGTAGGTTTTCTGTTTTCCCTGTTGATAGTGTCTTTTGCCATGCAGAAGCTCTTTAGTTTAACTGGGTCCCAATTGTCAGTTTTTGTTTTTGTTTCGATTGCTTTTGAGGTCTTAGCCAAAAATTTTTTCCCAAGGCCAGTGTTAAGATGGGTATTTTCTAGGTTTTATTCTAGGATTTTTATAGTTTTGGTATTACATTTAAATCTTTAATCCATCTTGAGTTAAATTTTGCATATGGTAAAATATAAGGGTCTAGTTTGATTTCTCTGCATATGGCTAGCCATACTGGCTAGCCAGTTATCCCAGGACCATTTATTGAATAGGGAGTCCTTTGCCCATTGTTTGTTTTTCTCAGCCTTGTTAAAGGTCAGATGTTTGTGGGTGTATGGCTTTATTTCTGAGTTTTCTATTCTGTTCCTTTGGTCTATGTGTCTGTTTTTGTATCAATACCATCCTGCTTTGGAGAGTGTAGTCTTACTACATAGTTTGACATTGGGCAGTGTGATGCCTCTGGCTATACACTTTTTGCTCATGATTGCTTTGGGTATTCGAGCTCTCTTTTAGTTCCATATAAGTTTTTAAATAGTGTTTTCTATTTCTGTGAAAAATGCCGTTGGTAGTTTGATAGGAATAGCATTGAATCTGTAACTTGCTTTTGGACATATGAAGTTAATTATAATGATATTGATTTGTTCAATGCATGAGGATAAAATGTTTCTCCATTTATGTCATCTCTGACTTCTCTAAGCAGTGTTTTGTAGTTCTGCTGCTAGAGATATTTCACCTCCTTGGTTAGCTGTATTCTTACATATTTTACTTTCTTTGTGGCTATTTCCAGTTTTAAAGGGAAATGGTTCCAGCCTTTGCCCATTCAATTTGATGTTGGATGTGGGTTTTTCATACATGGTCCTTATTATTTTGAGATATGTTCCTTTGATACCTAGTCTGTTGAGGGCTTTTGTCATGAAGGAATAATAGATATATAGAAAGATTTTTCTATGTCTATTGAGATGATTATATGTTTTTTGTCTTTTATTCTGATTATGTGTAGAATCACATTTATTGCCTTGTGTATATTGAACAAGCTTTATATCCCTGGAATAAAGCCTACCTCATCATGGTATATTAACTTTTTTATTTGCTGCTGGATTCAGTTTGCTAATATTTTGTTGAGGATATTTGTCTCTATATTGATCTGGGATATTGGTCTATAGTTGGTTTTTGTTTATTGTGTCACTGACAGATTTTGGTATGAGGCTAATGCTGGTTTCATAGTGAGTTAGTGAGGAGATTGCCTCCTTAACTTTTTGAAATAGTGTTAATAAGATTGGTATCAGTCTTTTTTGTATGCCTGGAATAACAATTTCTGGAATAACAATTTTATTGCTAGAGTGCCACATTATGATCTTCTCCAAAAAAATATTTTTTACTTATATAGGTGAATTTTATTTATTCTCCTTATGTGCATATTTTTAACCTCATCATTAACAAACTGCCAAAACAGCCTTACTCCACCAGAATCCGGGTCTATGGAGAGTTAAAGATGTTTGATGCTTACTTCTAGAGCAGGTTTTCTCAGCTTGTTTAATGAATGATATAACTGCCCCATTTCCCACCCTCCAACACATGCATAAGTAGCAAATAATGTCCCAGGTATGACTTTCAAGTAGGATGCATGTATTATGTGTTGTTTCTAAAATGGATTTTGGTTGAGACTAGTGTTTAGGTATTAGAACTGACAGTAGCATCTCTCACTTTGTAGAATGGGATTTCCTTATCACCACGTACACAACTACCACCACTACTGCTGCTAGTGGTATAGATTCTTAACAATAAATTAGTATATTTGGTAGCATATTTGACAGATGACATATTCTATCTTCAGGAACAGTGTGATACTTGGAAAAGAGCACTAAATAAAAGATTAAGCCAACTAAATTATTTTCCTAGCTGCACTACTTATTAGTTATGTTGATTATGGTAATAAACTTGGACCAAATTAGCTAATATGTGTTTTCACCATTTACAGAGTGGTTTAATATAACACAAATTTATTGATTATCATGTAGCAAGTCAGTTGTAATTATTATTTCTGTGTCTACATATTTGAAACCTGAAGTTCAGAGAATTTATATGGTTTCAAAATAATTGAACCCAGGCATAACTTCAGGGCTTTTGGCTCCAGATATAGTATTTCCTTGTCCACACCACACTTTTCTTAATTGTATGGTGTTGGAGTTGATAATCAGATGAAATCTATTTAGATGCTGCAGATAAATTCCAAAATAATATACATAATAATTTATTCTTGTAGTGAGTCAATTCCTAAAGGACTATTGTATTTATTTTTAACTTTACTTGTGCACTAATTTTTAAAAATAAGATTATATTCCTTGTGAAAATACAAATCAAACCAGAACAGAAAGCTTTAAAACAAAATCCTCATTCCTTTTCATTTTATTACTCTTCGGAGAATCTACTGTTAATCTACAGTCACACACACACACACACACACACAAAGACGCATGCCAGCGTATCTGCTATGTAGACTTAGTTATTGAAATATTAACAGCTGAAATGATCTGTTAAGGTACAACATGTTAATATTTTTGTTAAGATATTTATTCTGATAACCAAATGTGGTTCAGTATTCTGAGGATGTGACGGATAATTTTATGTACCAATTTGAAGGATATTTTTGGATAGGGTTAACATAATTCAATGAACTTTGAGTAAGCAGACTGTCCTCCATAATGTGGGTGGGCCTCAACCAATCAGTTGAAAATTTGAATAGAACAAATGACTGGTTTCCTAGAGCAAGAAGGGATTCTCCAATAGAATGCTCTCAGACTTTATCTGCACCATCAACTCTTCTTGGTCTCTGCTTGCCAACCTTCAGACTGGAAATGCAGCATTGGCTCTCCTGGGTCTTCAGCCTGGTGGCCTACATAGGAGATTTGAGACTTATCAACCTCCATAATTACATGAGCCAATTTTTTATGATAAAGATTATTCTGTGTATACACACATCCTATTGGTTCTGTTTCTCTGGAAAACCTTGGCTGAAAGAAAATGTAAACTCTGTATTTTCAAATAGCCTTTCTTAAATTAAGTCTAAAGCTTCCTCCCTACCTATTTTAAGTGTGGCCTAAAAATTTCTCCATATATAGTAAAATGTAACCTAATTGGATGTGTCAATAGGCTGTAACCTACTCTTGTATCTATAATAGAGTTTTGTCCAATCATGGGTAAGCATCTCCTGAAATCGTGTTTGAAAAAGGCGAATGCTGAGCTGTAACCAATCCAGCTGTCTCGGTAGCTTACTTCCATTTTTGGTATGTCACTTTCCTTTTTCTGTAATCTGACCATGTAGTGGCCCTAGAGTCACTCTGAAACTGTTCTGACTCTCTTGGCTGCTGGATTGGAGAATTGTTCTCCACTCAATTAAACTCTGCTAAATTTAATTTGCCTAAAGGTTTTTTTTAATATCTTCATCACTTCACAAGCAGTAAACATTTATTATAGAAGTAATTTTCTATAAGTCTTATGCAATTTGAAATATACTTTAAGATAAAAATTCTGAAAGTTACTTACATATATCTACCTTGCTTCAAATCTCAAGTCTTAATCGAAGATTTCCAAATCACAGAGGCATCCTATTTTTTGTAAAGTTTTTCTTTTTTAAAATAGAAGAAAAAATGAATTAGAATGCTTTATAGAGCATGTTGCATTATTATTAGAGACTGCTGTTTTCTTAAGATTATGCTTTTTATGAAAACATTTTTCTTTCATTCCCTAAAATGTTACAACCCTTTTTCTGAAAGTAAAGGGTTCTATTTATTTCTAGATATGAATTTTTCTTTTTATCTTTTTTTTTTTACCCTTTAATAGTTTCATGAAAAATGTCACTGGATCACTAATTTTTTTCTCTGTTTAAAAAGGCTATAAGCATAAATAATACCTAGTCTTCTAAGCCTTTCAGAAGTTTTCAGCACAATCTGTTGAAGATAGGTGTAATTAAAAGTAAAATAAAATCAGAAACTTTAAGAGACTCAAGGGTCCCAAGGATAGTTTTTAAACTATTGAAGTCAGTTTTGTTTCTTGAAAGTAATTACACTGTTTCAACTGGATTTTTTGAAAAAAAAATTTTATATATATATAATATATATATACACATATTAGAAAAATACTTTTAATATACACCAATGTATCCCATATTATGTTTCTGCCAAATGTAATTTAACTATTATAAAAGTAACACTGATAAAATAATTTAATATAATGGTAGAAACAAAGTCCATCTTTATATCATTTTTTAAATTCGATAAGCATAGAGCCAGACCCATTCATCACTATATTGAGAATAGGCTGGGTCTTCTCTGCTACTGCAATATAACAAAGAACTTGACTGGCCTTTCTTCCTGGTTCCTGGGAGGGAGCTTCTAAATCCTTGTAATTTCCCCAGTGATAGAAGTGTCTCTGTTCTTCATGATGAGACCCTGGGACCACACCTGAGTTTATGCCAGTGAGATGACTAACAGTGGGTCTCTCGGTAGTTTATTCAAACAAGATGTCTCAGGATGGGGGCTAGCCATGTCCAAAAGACTAACATGTAACTAACAGTTGGGGATTTTATACTACACTATAAGTTTGCCTTCCAGGAGGGTGATGGGGGCTGGAGATTGAGTTCAGTCATCTGGCTGATTAATCATGCTTATGTAATCAAAATGATGCTCGGATGAGCTTTGCTGGTTAACAATATTTTGTAAATTGTTACACATTAATATACTGGAGGGATGATGTGTCCTGTCTCTGAAGCGAGAGGACATGAAAGCTTTGCACTTGGACCCCTTCCAACCTCATTGTTTACATTTTTTTGACTGGTCTTGATATGTATCCTTTTTGCTATAATAAAAATATCATCATCAATATAGTGAAACAGGAAAGGTTTCCTTGTTCCCCTTGCAGGGTGTATGATGGCATGTGGCTCGCTTCTTCAGTGTTCCACTGCTCAAACCTCTAGGGGAGCATATAGATGGGCAGGCTGTGGGGATCCAACCCCACAGCTGTGTCTAGGGGTGAAGGTTTACAGCTGAAGCCCTCCAATGGGCGTGTGTTACAGAGTGCTCTTTCAGTTTAGCCACCCATAGGTGGCTTGTGTTAGTCAGCTCAATTAGACCTCTGCCTTGTCTCAAGGACAGAGGGCTTTCTGTATCCCGGGGTTCTTGCCTTGGTGTATGGGAAGAATCAGATCACACGTGGGCTTGGAGAATGAGTACAAAGTTTTATTGAGTGGAAGTAGCTCTCAGCAGATGGGGAGCCAGAAGGGGAATAGTTTCCCCCTGATTTCCATGGCTGGGGCTCTCCTTCAACTGTCCCGGCCAAACTCTGCCTTGTTCTGCTGGTCGATGGCCTGCAGGCCTGCTGGCATCTGTCATGTGCTCTTCCACCGGCATGCTCCCCTCAACGTCCTCTTGACGTCCAGCCACTTGTGTCTTCTTCTGCCAATGTGTTCTGCTCCACTTCCGGTCACTTGTTTGTCCGCCTCCTAGGGTCTGAGGGTTTTCATAGGCACTTCCAAGTCACTTATTTGTATGCCTCCTAGGGTCTGGGGGTTTGCATAGGCACAGGATGGGGGCATGGCAGGCCAGGGTGGTCTTGGGAAATGCAACATTTGGGCGCAAAGGCAGGAGTGCCTGTCTTCATCTGGGTCAGTGGGCACAGGCCCGGGGGGTGGAGCCCTCGCCAGGGACCCACCCTTCTACTCCCAGCACTTCCCTGCCCCACTTCTGTATCAATAGCAGTTTCCCGAGTTCTGACAGTTTCTAGTGAATTTTTCTACTTGAGAAGTCAATGAGGAACCCCAGATTTGTAGTGAGTTCATCAGAGGCTTGGGAACCCCTGAGCTTGCAGCTGGTATCTGAAGTAAAAATAGTCTTGTTGGGGACTGTACCCTTAACCTGCAGAGTCCCCTGGTAGTTAGTGTCAGAAGTCACTGCAGCTACCATGACATTCTCTGTATACTCTTTTATACAGTGTAAATCTGTGGTCAGGCACCAGTTACTAGACATACAACATTATTTCCATTGCCAAATCCAAGGCATTTAGTTCAGTAGTGTATCATCTTGTATTTGATTACTATGACTGCTAATTTGGATAAGGTTCTTAATAGGCAATAGAGTGAGACAAGTAAAGCTTCATTTTTACACAGCATTAAGTACTCTTGTCTTTTCCAGTTTAGTAAACTGCCCAAAATCCAGCAATTACTAAACACATTCTAATTGACTGAATACTAGAGTCAGAATCAGTTAGATATTTTTGAAGCTGAATTTACACTGCTACGACATGAAGGTGTCATTTAATTCACTTGATCAAGCTCAATTAAAGATCCAAAAGACATAGTGAAACTAAGACTCTGAAAGACATTTGTAGTATCATTTTTTAAATAAAATTTCTCAGTGAAATGGAGAAATAAATTAAGCACTGGATAATAGAAAAGTTAAAAAACAGAACTAATCTTAGTTTTTGAACAAAAGAAAAACTTCATTATGCATTATATTATCTTTTGAATTTAGGCAAAGTATACTTTCAGATAACTGACAATACAGTTAATAATAATAGTTACCATAAATACAACTTAAAAAACATTTTCTTGCCTCTTTAAAATTTTTCTAGTTCTTTTGCTGCTTTCTTCATTTGTTATTGCTAGTCATTTGCTTTAATTTCATTCTAACAGGCATACTATATCTACTTCTTGAAACTCCTCTTCACATCTTTTGTTTCTAGTTATTTATTCAGGGGCAAGATCTGTTCTGAAGGGTGGGGAAGATTGTCACTAACTTTGATTTTTGCCTTAGTTTGACTGAGAGCAGAGGGGACAGTTGTGTTGTCACTGTGGTCATTAAGAAATAAATAGGACAACATATAAGAATGCCCTCATATGTAAAGTATTAATACAATGTAAAAGTATTGCCCAAACATTCTCCTAAAGTAAAATAATAATAATAATAATAATAATAATAATAGGCCGGGCGCAGTGGCTCACACCTGTAATCCCAGCACTTTGAGAGGCTGAGGCAGGCAGATCACGAGGTCAGAAGATTGAGATCATCCTGGCTAACATGGTGAAACTCCATCTCTACTAAAAATACAGAAAAATAGCCGGGCTTGGAGGGCGCCTGTAGTCCCAGTTGCTTGGGAGGCTGAGGCAGGAGAATGGCGTGAACCTGGGAGGTGGAGCTTGCAGTGAGCCAAGATTGCACCACTGCACTCCAGCCTGGGCAACAGAGTGAGACTCTGTCTCAAAAACAAATAAATAAATAAATAAAATAATAATAATAAATAAAGCCATTGTCTCACGCACCTTCCAAAAAAAAAAAAAAAAAAAAAAAAAACACAAGGCTGGAGGTTCACAGAGTATTTATATTGGAAAATCTCATTTAAGTTAATATATAACATTAACATTTGAAATTCAATGCAATTTAATCAAACAACTATAACTCCATGACAAAGAGAGTCATCTCTATTTCAGAAGAATTTAATTCAATATTAAGAATTAATACATCATCATATCTTCAAGACAAACCCATGTACCATTTCACAACAACTAATAAAAATTACAGGAAGAATCTCATCTCAGAATAATTGATTTCTATTTTTCATTCATTAGCGAGATAAGACTCTCAGCTTTGGGTGTATTTCATTGAATTAACTTTGGAAATACATACTGCCTGATAAAAAGCAAAGACTATTTAAATGGAAAAAGATTACTTTATTAGAAGTATAGGAATCTCCTACATTGCCTAATAAAGGACATTAGACCCATAAGTAGGGTCTGGAATTGAATTAATGGAGTCATAGGCAAATATAATTCTGCTGATTAATCTTATGTCCTTCACAGGCATTTCAGTGTTCCATTGGATGAATTCTTGTTATTTTTAAAATATGTAGGCCTGGCACAGTGGCTCATGCCTGTAATCCCAGCACTTTGGGTGGCCGAGGCAGGCAGATCATGAGGTCAAGAGATCGAGACCATCCTGGCCATCATGGTGAAACCCCATCTCAACTAAAAATACAAAAAATTAGCTGGGCGTGGTAGTGCATGCCTGTAGTCCCAGCTACTCTGGAGACTGTGGCAGTAGAATCGCTTGAACCCGGTAGGCGGAGGGTTCAGTGAGCCGAGATGGCGCCACTGTACTCCAGCCTGGTGACAGTGTGAGACTCCATCTGAGAAAAAAAAAACAATAATAGATAAAGAAAAGGAGCTAATAGTCAAGCTTCTGCAAAGTGTAAACATCAAAATAAATGTACAATAAAAAGACTTTTTTTGCCTTCCTCAACTACATGGATATATATGTACTGTCTTACTAAATGCCAAATACATATTAATAGCAAAATATATGTATTTGCCATTTTCTTTATACAGGTGGAGTAAGCATGCCACCTTAACATAGTCGAGGCTCTAAATAAATTGTGTAATTTAAATAATACCTGAAGGTACTTTTACAAAGAAGAGGAGTTAATTATACTTATCTATCTAGTTTTAATTAAAAAAATAAAAATACATTTACGCTCTTAGAGGATTTGACTGCGGACATATCTTTAATATTTCATTGATAACTAATCTAAATTAGATAATTAGTAAGGTAATAGAGAAAAAAGCCCTAAATGTTTGACTCAATGGTAGGCATCTGTGCCGACTATAAATATAAAATCATTGATGAGTAAGCTAAGCATATATACTACAAAAAATGTACGCTAATAAGTCAACCACTTTGAACATTGTTTATGAAGAAAATATCAAAAGAAAAACGTATATTTAAGTTTTCTAATGAAAAAGTATTACTTTTAGGGAATAACTTGATCATAGTAGTGTAACGTATAGAAAGTCATGAATTTTGTATTGCTTATGGCTGTTTACAGTATATATGTTTTGCATCATATACATTTATATTCTGAAAATATATTTTGAACACATGCCAGTAGATTACATTTAGCTAGTGAATGAACAGTGCTAATGATTGGAGAAACATTTATAATGTGATTTTTAAACTTCATCATCTGCATACATTTTAAACTCTAACTTAGTTTATGATTTTTCATAAACCAAAGGAGAGCCATCACATTTCCCTACACTCCCATGCTGAATGACATTAAAATTGCTCTCTTATTTTACAGCATTGTGACTATAATAATTAATGATTTATTTTTTCCTGACCACTGCCAACTAGGAGAGTGAATGTTAAATGTTCTCACCACAAAAATAACCATGAGGTAATGAACATTTTAATTAACTAGATTTAATGATTCCATTTTATGCATATATATATACGTGAAAACATCATGGTGTACACAAAGCAATGCTATCAGCCAATAGAAAAAAAAGTAAATAAACAAATTTGAAAACAAAGAAATTATTCTACTGAAACACAGTGTAGTCCACATACATTACCATCAATCACATCACTGCAATGACAGTACAATGAAAACCTTCACTTTAGCAAGTTAAATAATAAAACAAGGATTATTCAGAAAAGGTGACCAGGTGCTAGTAGTCTCCTTTTAGAGAACTGAACTAATGGAGTTATAGGCAAATATAATTCTACTGATTAATTTTATGGTCTCCACGGCATTTCAGAGTTCTACTGGTTGAATTTTTGTTATTATTAAAATAGATAAAGAAAAGGAGCTAATATTCCAGCTTCTGTACAATGTGAAAACCACCAAAGTAAATGTACAATAAAAAGATGTTTCTTGCCTTCCTCAAATACAAGAACATATATGCACTGTCCAACTAAATGTCAAATACAATGTATTGTATGTACATTGCAGGAAGAACTGTCTCTACTGAGATTCAACTCACCCATTTGCACTTTTGAGGATAACATATCCTAAAAATTGATGATAGCATATCAGGAAAATAAAATTTTTATTTTTATGAAAACAAGCTCATATGTGTAAACCCTTAAATCACATGTAAAAGCAAAGTACTCCTTATTAGGATATACAATGAAGAGAACAGCATCATTGGGAAAAAGGATAATGGAGACAAAAATGGGAGATGGGAGGAAGACTGAAAAAGATGATACCCAGCCATTTTGAATTTTTATCCAATAAACATCAGATTGTATGCACAAACAGATAACAAGAATGATTAAAACCTACTCACAGTGATGATGTTGAATGGGCACCAATTGAATTAAATAACACCTTTTAGAAATTCACATACACACAGAGTTCATCTTTATTACCTAAAAATACTTATTTTTTTAGATAAATGATAAAACATCATATACACAATGAAATTTTTAATGAAAATTTTTATTGCAGAATTTTAAAATCAAGTGGACACAATCATTTTAATATGACTAGTCAGCAATTTAACACCTGTTTTGTTGCTCAGCTTAGCTTCCTGGTTTCATGCCTGACATCTCTTTGTTAAACACAATTATCTGTAGATGCTTTATACATTTATACAAAAGGGAAAGCCTCTAGCTTTGCAAGTTTTGAATTTTGTTACTTCAGTTTACTTTCTTTAAGTAAATGTTGTATTACAATAAAAATGGTCTTCATAAAGCTCTTTAATCTGAACTCTTGGCCTATTCCGTATACATCTGTATTCAAGGTCACATGAATTTAGCAACAAAAGCATTCCATGTTTTTACCTCTGCATTTAATTTTTATTTCTTAAATAATATTTAATTTCCTGAAATGTTGTGATTTATTATATAATCAAATCCTTTGCAATTTTTATCATATATACTGCCTATTGCAAACATTGTAGGGAAAATGAGGCTTAAGGCACATAAAAGCAAATCAGATACTGCAGTTTCCTTCTTTCTAAAGTGTCAGGCATATGTGTTTTCAGGCTCAGAAGCATTGAGTCCCTGGGTACTTAGAGCAATGTAAATGAGGGGAATTATTCAGGAGATTACTGAAAAGGATTAGTGGTAAAATAAGACAGAACTGTGTGCCTCTGTACCTGCTTGATTACTCTGCACTTTCAACTGCCTGAATGACAAAGATAACCCTGTCTCTGCTTTTTGCCTCATGAAGCCATTGAGTGATCCAGAGTTCTTACTTTTAAACCTTTAGCAAAGTAACAGTGTATGATGGCTTTATGAGTTTTTCTTATCAGACCAAGAAAAATCATTATCAAAGAGAATCATTATGTGTATCCCTGACACAACGCTGTCAGCATTTTTTTACTATATAGTTACCAGTTTGATAAATTCATTTCTAAAAGCAAATAAAGTATCAATGATATTTAACAGAGTTTCTCCTAATTCCAATATCTGCAAATACTTTCTGATGTTTACTTTTGTAAAATTGTCTGATGTCTGCTTTTGTGGACTACTTTTGGCAATTGTCTCCAAAAGAATGCTAGAATACTTGCTAAAAAAAGCAAGCCCCTAGTTGCACGAGATGATAAAATGAACCAGAATTGGTTGAAAAGTAAAAAAAGCAGGGTTAATATACCAAAAGAAAATTGACAGAGCACAAAGGTCTTGCTGTCCTGATGAATGAATCAGATCAACACAGACTTTCTTTACTGTGGTAATTGGCATATTACTAAGATAGTTGAAATGCACGTGTCCATTTGTCTTTGGCATTAGTATAGTGAAGGCCTACCAGGGCAATTGTACCAAGACATTCATCCAAGGAACTACCAGTTAGTAACTTTCACATTAACCCATTATCCACATGTCTGTATTTGTAAAATAGACAATACATAGTTAAGGATTGGTTGATTAAAAAATCATACAAACTAAACATTACATAGAGAAAAAAAATGCAGCCTGTATGTCTGAGTGAAAAAAGAAAATCCTAAAGTAGACTATTAGAATTTTTGAGATTAAGGCTATTTGGGTTTTAATTGTACTGCCAAAAATGTATACATAATTGTAATGTCATTGTTAAACCATATGACAATTATAAATAAATATTATTTGACATTATTTCTTTACTAACTTGTTTTATCATCTTTGCTGTATGGAAAAATCATTCCTATTATTTTATACAGACATATGACTCAGAAAAGAGAGCGTATGGACCTTCTGAGTTCATCTGTATGGACATTTGCAAAACTTATTAAGAGCTAACTTTTTTTAAGCTTTAGAGAGCAATAACTATTGCAAATGCTTTACAGGTCATATCTATTTAGGACTGGTTCAGTTTCACATATTAGAGAATCATTTTGGAGTGGCTTAAACTCCCTAAAGACCAGGAGAACATGCCATCATGTAGGTAAGCTTCCCAGGGCTTGTTCAAGTAAGGTCATGATAGTATCAGATGTCTGCCTCATAATTTTTAAGGCTTGGCTCTTGTCCTCATGACCATAAAAGTCTACTGTCTTCTAGTATCATAACTGTATTCCAAGTGGGAAGAAGGAGGAAGAAAAATTAAAAAATAATGCATGACAACTGACTCTACCACCTTCCTACTACCTACTTTTACGGAGCTTTTGGGAGAATGAATCACTATTCAATGGTTTCTGTTTAAATCTTTATCAGTAGTCTTATCTGCATTACTTTATCACCTTGAAGAGAGACTAGGAAATGTTTTTTTCAGCTGGCCACATTGCTGCTTCCATCCAAATTTCTTTTCTTCAGAAGGACGAATAAAAAAATGGATAGTTTCTTCCCTACAATAATAGTGATGTTCAGTAAATATTTGAATAAATGGATTTTGAAAGTGATATATTTATAATGTAATACTTTTCTGACTAACGTGCCATTTTGACTACTTTGGTATATATTTTGCTTTATTATCTATTATTCAGACTGTGTAGGACTATATATTTGACACATAAATGACAATATAACATAATCTCATGTTCAAGTTTTTATTTGAAAGTATCATTTTTGCTGCTGTATCTATTAATATCACAAAAATGTGTCAGTTCTAGTTGCTGATTTTAACAAATTAATGCAAACAAATATGAATTAATCTGTATTTAATAAACTGGATTTCCTTTTCCAATATGGTGGATTAGACGCTTTTAGCATGCCTCAGCCACTTAGAAATAGAAAGATAGTGCATAAAGATCAATTCTGTGAGCTTTAATTCAAGAAGGAAAACAAGACTCCACAAGAAATCATGAAGGACACTCCTGATCCCAGAGAGGAGAGTGCCTGCAAACAGCCCCCATTACAGTGTCTGGCTGATAAAAGTGAGTAAAGCCCATGAATGTGAGAGCGGCAGAGATCCTCTCTCTGTGACTCACCTTTCATGGAGATCCAATCGACCCTGACCAAGAGAGAACATTTTGTATCTCTCAAGCTCTGGAGCTAACTTAGAGATAGGCTTAGAAACTCTGTTAGGGAAAGACACTGGATAAAGCTACAGACACTTTCCAAGACCCAGGACTGACAGCAGGATGCCATTTTTAATCCAGATGTATACAAAGCCAGCCATTCTTTGGTGACCTCAGGAATTTCAGTCTCTGGCCAGAGATTGGCACACCTACTGTAAAACACAAGAGGGGCCTCCCCAGCCAGAACTGTGGAAAATTACTAAGCAGTAGGTGCTGGAATTGTGCTCTCCCCCAACATAAGCCTGGGGTGGCAGAAGAGCTGCTACAGCTGCAGTTTCTCCTGGGCAGCAAGACTCGCAGTCATGACTGGCTTGTTGACCCAGAGCCGGTCTGTGTGTGCCATTTCTGCGTGAACTGGACTGCTCACCTGAGGTTGTGTTGCAGCAGGGCCTTATCCACTCCATGCTCAGGCAGATCTTCAGGTATTTAGAGCACCTCTTTGCCTGGTTCAGCAGCATGAGTTGCTCTATTCCTCTTGTGAAGACATCCTACTGCAAGAGGGGCCCTAGCTATTCCATGCCCAGGCAGATCTCCAAGAACTAGGAGCACTTGCTTCTCTAGATCAGCAACCTACCTTCCTTCCTTCCTTCCTTCCTTCCTTC
>NW_026652278.1:109428963-109540551 GCF_009828535.3 Hylobates moloch | reverse complement strand
CTTCCTTCCTTCCTTCTTTCCTTCCTTCCTTCCTTCTTTTTTTTCTTTTTTTTTTTTTTTTAGATGTAATCTTGCTCTATCACCCAGAATGGAGTGCAGTGGCGTGACCTCAGCTCACTGCAACCTCTGCCTCCTGGGTTCAAGCGATTCTCTTACCTCAGCCTCCCTAGTAGCTGGGACTACAGGCACACAGCACCATGCCTAACTAATTTTTATATTTTTTAATAGGGATGGGGTTCTGCCATGATAGCCAGGTTAGTTTCCAACTAATGACCTAAAGTGCTCCCTCTGCCTTGGCCCCCCAAAGTGCCACCCAACATTTTCTATACAAAAGTCTAGGTGCAGGGATGTTCTCTGTACTTTATGCCCAGGCAGATTTTCAGGTATTTGGAATAACACCTTATCTGGATCAGCAGCCTTAGCGGCCTCACCATTGCTGTGCAGAGGACCTGGTACTGGGATGCTCTCTTTACTCAACACCCAGGCAGATCTCTAGGCATTCAGGGTACCTGCTTGCCTTGTTTAGCAGCCTAAGTCATCCTACCTTCCTGGGCACACATCATGGTGCAGCAAGGCACTCTTTTCTCCATGCCAAGGCAAATATCCATGTATTTAAAGCACTGGCTCACTGGGATCAGCAACCTGACCTGCCTCATCCTTCCTGTGCAAATATCCTGGTTCAGGAATGCCCTCTCTTCTGCATACCCAGGCAGATCTAAAGGCATTTGGAACACCAGCTCGTCTGGATCAGCAGCCTGAGCCACCCCAGCTTTCCTGTACAGAAATCCTGTTGTAGGGAGGTCCTCTCTGATACACAGGAAGATATCCAGGAATCTGGAGCACCCACTCTCCTGAAATAGAAACTTAGTCCATCGGCCATTCCCATACAGAGAATTTGGAGCAAAGGAAGTTTCCCAGCTCCATGCCTAGGCACTCTTCTGGGTGTTTGAGAACCAACTGGATTCTCCTTCAGCACTGTTGCTTGTGCCTGCAATTGGGGGACCTGTAGGCAGACTTGCTTGATCAACACCCTGCACCCCAAACAGAAAAAGAAAGTTAAACTATCTCTCTTTGTGAATGGTATTACTCTATACCTAGAAAATTCTAAAGATTGCTGAAAGTCTCCTGGAACTGAAAAATAATATTAGTAAAGTCTCATAAATTTACAAAAATCAATGGCATTTCTATACATCAATAACGTTCAAGCTGAGAGCCAAATCAAGAATGCATTTCTATTTAAAATAGCCTAAAAATGAAATAAAGTACTTAGGAATACATATAACCAAGGAGGTGAAATATATCTATGAGGAGAACTACAAAATACTGCTAAAAGAAATTACAAATGACACAAAGAAATGAAAAATCATTTCATGCTCATGGATTGGAAGAATCAATATACTTAGCCATACTGCCTGATATGGTATGGCTGTGTCCCCACCCAAATCCCATGTTGAATTGTAGCTCCCATAATCCTCACGTGTCATGGGAGGGACCCAGTGGGAGGTGATTGAATCATGAGGGTGGGTTTTTCTGTGCCATTCTCATGATAGTGAATAAGTCTCACAACATCTGATAGTTTTATATAGAGCAGTTACCCTGTACACGTTCTTGCCCACCACCATGTAAGACGCGCCTTTGCTCCTTCACCTTCTGCCATGACTGTGAAGCTTCCACACTCATGTGGAACTGTGAGCCCATTAAACCTCATTTTCTTTATAAATTACCCAGTCTCGAGTATGTCTTCATTAGCAACATGAGTCCAGACTAATACAGTAAATCAGTACGGGGTTATGGGACACCTATATAAAGATATTCAAAAATGTGAAAGTGACTTTGAAACTGGGTAACAAAGAGAGGTTGGAACATTTTGGAGGGCTCAGAAGAAGATAAGAACATGTAGGAAAGTTTGGAAATACCTGGAGACTTGGAGGCCTCAGAAGACAGGAAGATTTGGGAATGTTTGGAACTTCCTAGGTACTTGTTGAATGGCTTTGACCAAAATGTGATAGTGATATGGACAATAAAGTCCACGCTGAGGTGGTCTTAGATGGAGATGAGGAGCTTATTGGAAACTGTGCAAAGGTGATTCTTGCTGTGCTTTAGCAAAGAGACTGGTGATATATTGCCCCGCCCTAGGATCTGTGGAACTCTGAACTTGAGAGAGATAATTTAGGGTGTCTGGCAGAAGAAATTTCTAAGCAGTAAAGCATTGAAGATGTGACTTGGCTGCTCTTAAAAGTATTGTTTCATTATTTCACAAAGATATGACTTGGAATTGGAACTTATGTGTAAAAGGGAAGGAGAACATAAAAGTTCAGGAAATTTGCAGCCTGATGATGTGATAGAAAATTAAAATTCATTTTTCTGAGGAAAAATTCAAACCCACAGCAGAAATTTGCATAAGTAACAAAGAGGCAAATGTCAATCACCAAGACAATGGGGAAGATGTCTCCTGGGCTTTTCTTCATGGCAGTCCTTCTCATCACAAGGCTGGAGGTCTAGGAGGAAAAAAATGGTTTCATAGGCCAGGCCCATGGCCTTACAGCTTTGTGCAGTCTTGTGACTTGGTGCCCTGCCTCCCAGCCATGGCTTAAAGGGACCAATGTAGAACTCAGCTGTTGCTTCAGACAGTGCAAGCCCCAAGACTTGGTGGCTTACAATTTGTGTTGGGCCTATGGGTACACAGAAGTTAAGACCTGAGGTTTGGGAGCATCTAGCTAGATTTCAGAGAATGTATGGAAATGCCTGGGTATCCAGGCAGAAGTGTGCTACACATACACAGCCCTCATGGACAACCTCTGCTAGGGCAGTGTGGAAGAAAAATGTTGGATGGGAGCACCCACACACAGTCCAACTGGGGCACTACCTAGTGGAACTGTGAGAAGAGGGCCGCCATCCTCCAGAACTCAGAATGGTAGATTCACCAACAGTTTGCACTGTAAGCCTGGAAAAGCCACAGACACTCAATGCCAGCACGTGAAAGCAGCCAGGAGGGGGCTCTACCCTGCAAAGCCACAGAGGCAGAGCTGTTCAAGACCATGGGTACCCACCTCATGCATCAGAATGACCTGGCTGTGAGAAGTGGAGTCAAAAAAGATAATTTTAGAACATTAAGGTTTAATGACTGCCCTACTGGGTTTTGGACTTGCATGGGGCCTGTAGCCCCTTTGTTTTGGCCAATTTCTCCCATTTGGAACAGGTGCATTTACTCAATTCCTTTACCCTCACTGTATCTAGGAAGTAACTAACTTTCTTTTGATTTAACAGGCTCATAAGTGGAAAGGACTTGCCTTGTCTCAGATACAACTTTGGATTGTGGACTTCTGAGATAATGCAGAGATGAGTTAAGATTTTGGGGGACTGTTGGGAAGTCATGATTGTTTTGAAATGTGAGGACATGAGATTTGGGAGGGGTCAGGGATGGAATGATATGGTTTGGCTGCTTCCCCACCCAAATATCATCTTGAAATGTAGCTCCCATAATCCCCCACATGTTGTGGGAGGGACCCCATGGGAGGTGATTGAATCATGGGGCAGATTTACCCCTGATATTCTCATGATAGTCTTATGAGACTTATGAATAAGTCTTATGAGAGCTTATGGTTTTATAAAGAACAGTTTCCCTGCACACGCTCTTGCCTGCCACCATGTAAGATGTGCCTTTGCTTCTCTTTCACCTTCCGCCATTATTATAAGGCCTCCCCAGCCATGTGGAACTGCAAGTCCATTAAACCTTACTTTCTTTATAAATTACCCAGTCTTGGGTATGTGTTTTTTAGCAGTGTGAGAATTGACTAATACACTGCCTAAATCAATCTGCAGATTCAACACTATTCCTTTTAACCTATCAACTGTGGTTTCCACACAGCTAGAAAAAGTTATTCTAAAAAGTTTATGGAACCAAAAAAAGCCAAAATATCTAAAGTAATCCTAAGCAAAAATAACAGAGCCAGAAGCATCACACTACTTATCTTCAAACTATATTACAAGGCTACAGTAACCAAAACAGCATCGTACTGGCACATAAACAAACACATAGACCAATGGAACAGAATAAATAACCCAGAAAAAAAGCTAGACACCTACAGCCATCTAATATTCAACAAGCTTGACAAAAATAAACAATGGGGAAAGGATTCTATATTCAATAGAATATCAATACCATATCATTCCATTCCTGACCCCTCCCAAATCTCATATCCTCACATTTCAAAACAATCATGATTTCCCAACAGTCCCCCAAAATCTTAACTCATCTCTGCTGGGATAGCTGGCTAGCCTTATGCAGAAGAATGAAACTGGACCTCTACATTTCACCTTATACAAAAATTAACTCAAGATGGATTAAATATTTAAATGGAAGACCACAAACTATTATAACCTTGAAGGAAAGTTTAGGAAACACCTTCTAGACATTGGTCTTGGGAAAATTTATGACTAAGTCCTCAAAAGCAATTGCAACAAAATAAACAACTGACAAATGGAACCTTATTGTTCTGAACATCTTCCACACAGCAAAATAAACTATTCTCAGAGAAAATAGACAACCTACATTATGGAAGAAAAATATTAACAAATTACTTATCCAACAAAGATCTAATATCAAGAATCTATAAGGAACCAACACAAATCAACAAGCAAAAACAACTTCATTAAAAAACTACAAGGCTACAGCAATCAAAACAGTATGATTCCAGTACAAAAACAGACCTGTGGACCAATGGAACAGAATAGAGAGACCAGAAATAATGCTGTGCGTCTATGACCATCTGATCTTCAAAAAAATTAACAAAAGCAAGCAATGGGGAAAGGACTTCCTATTCAATAAACAGTGCTGGGATAACTGGCTAGCCATATGCAGAAGATTAAAACTGGACCCCTTCCTTACACTAGATATAAAATCAACTCAAGATGGATTAAATAATTAAATATAAAACCTGAAACTATAAAAACCCTGGAAAATAACCTAGGAAACACCTTTCTGGACATAGGCCCAGGCAAAGACTTCATGACAAAGATGTCAAAAACAATTGCAAGAAGAAAAATATCAACAAATGTGTCATAATTAAACTAAAGATATTCTGCACAGCAAAATAAACTATTAACAGAGTAAACACACAACCTACATAATGGGAGAAAATGTCTGCAAACTATGCATATGACAAAGCATCTACAAGGAACTTAAACAAATTCACAAGTAAAAAACAAACAACCCTATTAAAAAGTGGGCAAAGGACATGAAAAGAAACTTAAATAGAAAAAATCATACATGCAGCCAGAAAGCATATGAAAAAATGCTCGACATCACTAAACATTAGAGAAATGCCAATCAAAACCACAGTGAGATACCATCTTGCACCAGTCAGAATGGCTATTATTAAACAGTCAAAAAACAATAGATGCTGGTGAGGTTACAGAGAGAGGGAATGCTTATATACTGCTGGTGGGAATGTAAATTAGTCCAATCATTGTGGAAAGCACTGTGGTGATTTATCAAAGAACTTAAAACAGATTAAACATTCAACCCAGCAATCCCATTACTGGATATTTTCCAAAGGAATGTAAATTTTTCTACCATAAAGACACATGCACGTGTATGCTTCTTGCAACACTATTAACAAGAGTAAAAATATAGAATTATCTAAATGCTCATCGACAGTAGACTGGATAAAGAAAATGTGTCACATGTCCTTGATGGAATACTACACAGCCATAAAATATAATGAAATTATGTTCATTGCAGTAACATGTATGCAGCTGGAGGCCTGTGAATCAACATAGGGACAGAAAACCAAATACTGTATGTTCTCACTTACAGAGATGGGAACTAAACAGTGGAACACATTGCTATAAAGATAACAACAATAGAATATGGGTATTACCAGAGGATGAGGGCAAGAATAGCAAAACTAAGAATTAGGTACTTAGTTCAGTAGGTACTTAAGCTCAGTACCTAGGAGATGAGATCATTTATAACCCAAACCTCAGCAACACACAATATACCCAGGTAACAAACCTGCACATGTCTATTGTCTTTTACTTTTAAAATAACCTAAAATAAAAATAGGAAGTAAACAGGAAAGAAACTGTAAATTCTTTTCTGGAGAAAATTTTATTTTAATTAAAGTCTACATGCTGTAAAGCACAATTCTTGCCTAACCTATGTTTACAGTGGTTTGATCTCTAAGTTGTATCCATACTTAGAATTGGTCTTTTAAAAGTGTTGATATCAGAACTAGCTTTTAAAAATGAAAGTAATTTTACAAGCATAATCTTGCCTGGAAGAAAATCTCACTCTGGAGAGACTGAACCATTAAAAATATGTTTCTGGTGAGTTATAGAGTGCATTAGTCAGGTTTTCCCAGAGGAACAGGACTAATAGGATATATGCATATATGAAAGGGAATTTATTAAAGAAAATTGACTCAAATGATCACAAGGTGAAGTCCCACAAGAGGACACCTGCAAGCTGAGGAGCCAGCAAGCCAGTAGTGGCTCAGTCTGAGTTCCAAAGTCTCAAAAGTAGAGAAGCCAATGGTGCAGCCTTCATTCTGTTGCAGAAGGCCCAAGAGCTCCCGGCAAACACCACTGGTATAAGTCCAAGAGTCCAAAGGCAGAAGAATCTGGGGTCTGATATTCAAGGGCAGGAAGTATCTAGCATGGGAGAAAGATGAAAGCCAGAAGACTTGGCAAATCAGCTTACCCCACCTTCTTCCACTTGCTTTGTTCTAGCCTTGCTGGCAGCCGATTGGATGGTGCCCACCCACACTGGGGATGGGTATACTTCTCCCAGTCCATTCACTCAAGCATTAATCTCCTCTGGCAATACCTTCACAGACACATCCAGAAATAATACTTTACCAGCTATCTAAGCATCCTTCAATCCAATCTAGTTGACACTTAATATTAACCATCACAAGTCCACCCCTTGTCAACTTGAACCAATACACAACTCCTGAAATCATACTTAATGCCCAAATAAGTAAAATAATGTGGTCAAAATTAGCTTAGCATAACACATTTATCCTTCATACAACCAGAAGTGAACTCATCTCTAACCTAAATTCTATTACATAAATCTAACAACACTTAAATGCTGATATGAAGTCAATAAATCTTATCTCACATGATAAAAGAAAAAGAAAGGAAATAAAATGAAGATAGTTTCTTAGTACAACTGTAAACATGCACACACATATTTTTAACAAAATAAGGGAGAAATACTCATGACAATCCCAGTCCCTGTTTTTGCAACTGTTCACATAGTCATAGCTGGTATTGACAACTACCTTCTTCTACTACCCATTCTGTATTCCCTTTGACTACAGCAAGCACCTCAGCTGATCATGGCTTTTTACCTAGTGGAGTGACCCGAACCTTCATTCCTGAAGGGTCTGGGCCATATG
Source organism: Hylobates moloch (assembly GCF_009828535.3). Taxonomy (NCBI): domain Eukaryota; kingdom Metazoa; phylum Chordata; class Mammalia; order Primates; family Hylobatidae; genus Hylobates; species Hylobates moloch. The sequence continues at coordinate 109,533,145 of NW_026652278.1, read as the reverse complement.
TAGTCCTGCCTGGATTGGGTTGTTGTAGTTTCCCATTGACCTTAATCACAGGGAGTGGTTATACTAAAAGGTGCCCTAAGATATCTTCTGTATTCCATGGATACTTTTCCTTACCTCCATTGTGAAGTAATAGACTGATTTCATCTTGTTAATCGAGGTCAATCACCCCTGCCAACACTGTAATTCTCTTCTTAGCCAGTTGACTTGAAGGTAGGAGGAGCCCAAAGTTTCCAGGTGCCAATCTTTACTTCCAGTTTAATGGAATCATTGTTGTGTCTTCTGGTGGCAGCATTACTCCCTCTGGAACTAAGACCGCTAGGCAAGCTGAACGCAGGAATAGCAAGGAAAAATTGTGCTAGTGGGTCAATATGGGTGATAACGAGTGGTGTTACTTCCACTTCTACCTTTGATTCCTGAACTTGTGAATCCTGGCTATGAGAAAAACAGTACTATATATTGGACTCTGAGTGAGACCATACACAGCTTTCTGGAGAACTTTGCCCCAGGCCTACAAAGTATTGTCACTTAGTTGGCCTTCATTCCACTATTCTTTCAATCCAGCTGCTTCAGGATGATGGGAAACATAGAAATGAAGAGTACAACTACTAGTTCATTCTTTAAACAGTAATAGTAACTATCATTATTTAATCTACATCTAACAGTAGTAAGTCTCTGTCCTAAGAAGATAGCATATTTTGATAAATATTTGGCATAATTGTGAAGCAAACCAAAGATGTTTGACAAAATTCAACAACAATTTCTGTTTTTAAAAATAATTTTTCATAATAAAATATAGTATTTACCAATGTAATACAGAATATCTATTTTAAAATAACAACCAATGTAGTACCTAATGTTAAATTTAACTTGAAACATTGACTCTTATCTTAGTTCATTTTTTCTGCTAGACATACCATAGTCTGGAAATCTTATAAGCACCAGAAATTTACTTCTCACAGTTCTGGATGCTGGGAAGTCCACGATCAAGATGTTTCCAAATTTGGTGTCTGGTGGGGGCCTGCCTTCTGATTCATAGACAGAAACTTCTCTCTCTGTGTCCTCACATGGCAAAAGGGGCATGGGATCTCTCTTGGGACTCTTTTGTAAGGATAGTAATCCCATTCGGGAGGGCTCCACCCTCATGACCTAATCAACTCCCAACGGCCCCACCTCCTAACACCATCACCTTGGGGATGAGAACTTCAATTTATGAATTTTGGTAGGAACACAAATATTGAGACCATAGCAGCTCTCAACAAAGATTGTTACATTTTAACTGTGTTAAAAGTACAATATTATTGTTTTTGAAAACTAAAAGACAATCAAGAATGACAGAGAATAAGTAGAAAATTGTAGAGAATGGTAGTAAAACAATAGATAATGATATAAATTAAAAAGTAAAAATCTCATAATATCCTGCCACCACAGCCTATACACACCCATACATATAAACACACATTAAATCATATCTACCAGGGGCCACTACTGTTTACAGTTTGGATTGGATTAGATCTCTCAGATCTTTTTCCCTTCCTTTTTTCCTTCATTCCTTCCTTCTTTCACTTATATAAAGATACGCCTATTTTTTAGGCACACATAAACTTGTTCAATATACACGTACATAAAATCTACATTATACTTTATACACTGACATATTATGTATATTTTTATCCAAATCAGCTCATATTGCACTTGTTTTTCTACAAAATACTTTTGCATCTAACAATATAGTAAAGGCAATATTGCATATCAATACATAAAGATATTCCTCATTTTTTCATATTCATTTTCTTATTCATCAAAAATGTTTATTGAACATCAGTGTATTTTATTCTATTTGTAAGGTACTGGAGATACGGTAGTGAACAAAACAGAAAATGAACACAGTGATTGGAAGTTTTATTTTATAAAAAGAAATAGAGAAATCCTAATGGTGCTTTTAGAGAAAAAAAAAGTGAGGGCATGAAAATGTGGATATCAGGGAGAAGAACTCGTGGTGGAGGGACACAAGATCAAAACCCAAGGATCAGGAGAGCTGAGGCACAAGAGGCATGGTGGAGACTAGTACAAGGTAAGAACAGAGAGATACAGATGTCTCCAAATTTGGTGTCTGGTGAGGGCCTGCTTTCTGGTTCATAGACAGAAACTTCTCCCTGTGTGTCCTCACATGGCAAAAGGGGCACAGGGTCTCTCCTGGGCCTCTTTTGTAAGGATAGTAATCCCATTCGGGATTTCAGCCTTTTTGAGTTATAGATCATTTCAGCCATTTTGATTCATAGTAAGGATGTTGGATGTTATGCTGAGTGACATGAAATACCACTGGAGGATTTCAGCAGAGTGAAGCTATGATATGGATGCTATTTTGACAATAGACCCCAGGAATGCAAGATTATAAATAAGAAGATAAGGTTATAGGAGCTTTTGGAATAACATGAAAAGATGGGATAATAAATTGGACTAGAGTAAAAGCGTTGGATATAATAAAAATTGTTCAGTTATTGAGAGATGTCAAAATTGACAGCTGATAGGATTTGTGGAGATCTTGAATGTGGGTTCTGAGAGAAAAATAGGAGTAAAATATCAACTTCTTTAAATGGATGTTAATTCTATTCAACTCATCTTTAGCCTAAATAGATGAATAGCCATATTTTTGTTTATTTTTATTACTATGACAAATTTTATTGAGAAATATTAATATTGAATAATATTTACAGTTCTCAAATATGGAGAAGGGAGATTGGTCTGTACTGTAGTTTTCTGTGACAGAGAAATAGCATTGCAGTTCTGTGGTCATTAGTTTGATGGAGACCTAAAATGTATTTCAAAGACCTTTTTTTGTTCTTATTCTCTGTGATCTGACATTTGAAATAGCATTGGAGTGATGAGTTACTTACAGTTTTGGTAGAAGTTAAAAATGAAATTGAAGAATTTATACTTTCAACAAAAGGGAAATTTGAAAGCTTTGTTTCTATTTCTCCTATGAGAAAAATTCATTTAAGTCTATTGCTTCTTTGTTCAATTGTCTTAGTATATATTTTCTAGAAAATCTCCCTTATAATTAACTATATTCATATAGAACTATGCAAAGTTATCTTTTAAAATTTGTTTTAAAACTTTCACTGACTATTAAGTTATTTCTCCAATATTAGTTCACTGATATATACATTTTTCTCTTTTTCTCATTAAATGAGCTAATATTATAGCTATATGTTAGAACATTCAAAGACCAAATTCTTGAGCTTATTTTGTTGTTATTATTTTTCTGTTTTCATATCCTAACCATTATTTTCTAACTTAGCGATTCATCTTTCTTATTTTTCTTAGGTTTGTTGTGTTTTTCATTCTAAACTTTCTTTGACCTTAGATTATATAACTCCACTGTTTTGAAGTATTTGTCATTGCAGTGGAGAATTCTTATTCCTGATGTTCTTCTCTCTTTATGTACAAATGCTAAAAATATCAAAATGGCACAGGCACCAATTAATCAGAAAAGGCACTTGTACAGTCAAAATGAGGCTTCCTGGTGTGTGGTAGTGGATTATGAGCACTGTTTATGGCTGCTTTGGATAACTTGAAGTCCAAGAAATTTTGTGAAGACTTGTCTCAAGGTTATAAAATCCATATATTTTACACTATAATATGAACTCTTTCAACATATTGATTAACTTATCAAAAGATTGTTTGAATGTTTTATAGAAACATTTGGTTTATTTCTTCTTAACTTGGATTAATTAGAAATGTATATTCATCTTTATTTGCCCTCTATTTATTATTTTTTCAATATTTTATCACAATTAATTTGATAATTTATTTTAATTTTTTATGACTATGTTTTTAGCAAAACCCATTATATGTATGTATATATATGTGTGTGTGTATATATGTGTATACATATACAAACATATATATACATGTGTATACATACTATATTAATACACACATACATATATATGTATATATACATATATAAACTACACACACAGATACACACATATATCTGTGTATATATCTATATATATATAAATTAAACTACATATTTACTATTGCTAGAAAGGTTGCCATTTCTATATTGGTTTTATTTTATTTTTAATTTATTTTCTGGCTTTCCTCACCTAACAATTTGCTTCATCTGTTAGCCTATTATATCTTCCCTGAGCTCTTATATCTATGCTTTGAATTTGGTAATAATTGAATAAAATCTTCAATTTCAAAGCAGTATATTTTAATTTTGACTTGCAATTTATTTAGTATTGTATTTTATGCAAAGCTTTCTTCACCATCAATTTGATTGTATTGTTTCTTTTTTCTTTCTAAATCATGCTTTATAATTTACATGATTATGGAATGGTTCTTTTTGGTTTATTGATACTTTTTTGAATTTTCAATTGACACATCCTAATTGCACATATTTATGAGGTATCATGAAATTTTGACACATGTATACATGGTATAATAATCAAATAAGTGTAATTACCATATCCATCACCTGAAACATTTATCATTTCTTGTAACAAGAACATTCAAAAACCTCTCCTAGGTATTTTGAAATATGCAATACGTTATTGTTTGTTCTATTGTGAAATAGAACACCATAACTTATTCTTCCTATCTAACCATAGCTTTGTACCTATTGACCAATCTTTCTCCTCCTCCACCCACCCTCCTTATCCTCTGGTAATCATTACTTTACTCTCTACTTCTGTAAGAACAACATTTTAGATTGCATATATGAGTGAGATCATGTGGTATTTGTCTTTCTGTGCCTAGCTTATTTCACTTAGCACAATGTCCTCCAAGTTTGTGCATATTGCCACAAATGACAGGATTTCATAATTTCTTATGGCTGAATAGTGGTCTATTGTGTATATGTGTAGACATACACCATATCACATTTTCTTTATCCACTTATCAGTTGATGAACAAGTTGATTACAGATCTTGGTTATTGTGAATAGTGCTGCAGTAAACATGAATACAAATACCCTCTTGACACACTGATTTCATTTCCTTTGGACATATACTTAGTAGTTAAATTGCTGGGAACATACAGTAGTTCTATTTTTAATCTTTTGTGGAAACTCCACGCTATCTTCCATAATGGCTGTACTAATTTACATTCCCACCATCGCTGTGTAATGGCTCCCTTTTCTCCACACCCTTGCCAACATTTGCAATCTTTTGATTTTTCATGATAGCCATTCTAACAGGAGTAAAGTTACACTCTTTTATAGTTTGACTTGCATTTCCTTTATAATTAATGATGTTGAGAATTTTTCAAGCATCATTTGGCTACAATTTTATACTTTTGAGAAATGTCTATTCGGATATTTTGCTCATATTTTCCAAATTTTATTAGGGTTATTTGTTTTCTTGTAGAGTTGTTAGACTTGATTTCTTTATTTGACTCTTGCACAACATGGTGGCTAGGGAAGCCAAACCTCAGCACGTGTATGACTTTCGATGCCCCCCAAAACTTAACTACTAATAGCCCACTGTTGACTGATAGCCTTTCCAATAAAATAAAGTTAGCAAATATTTTATATGTTATATGTATTATATACTGAATTATCATAATAAGATAAGCTCAAAAAAGAAAATATTATTAAGAAAATGATAAGGAAGAAAAAACGTATGTGCTGTACTTTAAAATGAAGTAGACCACCAAAAATTATTCATTCTCCTTGTGTTCACATCCAGTAGGCTAAGTAGGAGAAGGATGATGAGAGGTTGTTGGTTTTGTTTTATCAAGGGTGACAGAAGTGGAAAAAAAATCCACATCTAAGTGAATATGTGTAGTACAAGCCCATTTTATTTGAGAATCAACTGTATATTTTGGATATTAACCTGTTAATAGAGGTATAGTTTGCAAATATGTTCTGTCATTCTATGGGTTGTGTCTTTGTCCTGTTGATTTTTCCCTCTGCTGTGCAGAATCTTTTCAGTTTGATGTAATCCTATTTGTCTGTATTTGTCTTTGCTGCCTGTGGTTTGGTGGTTTTGTCCAAAAACATCTTTGCCTTCACTGATGTCATGGAGCTGCTCCCTTACGTTTTCTTCTAGTCGTTCTGTAGTTTCAGTTCCCACATTTAAATCTTTACTTTATTTTGAGTTACTTTATGTATATGATAAGAGTAAGGGTCTAATTTCATACTTCTGCATGTTAATATCCAGTTTTCCCAGCATCACTGTTGAAGAGTATGTCTTTTCTCTGCTGTGTGTACTTGGAAACTTTGTTGAAAATCTGTTGGCTGTAGATGCATGGATTTATTTCTGGGATTTCTGTTATTTTCCATTGCTCTTTGTATCTGTTTTATGCCAGTACCATGTTGTTTTGATTACCACAGCTTTCTATTATATTTTGATGTCAGGAAGGGTATACCTCCAGCTCTGTGGGGGTTTTATTTTTGTTTTTGTTTTTCTCAAGATTGCCATGACTGTTAGATCTTTCATGGTTTTATACAAATTTTAGGGTTGTTCTGTTTACTTCCTTGAAGAATGTCATTGGTATTTTGATAGAGATTGCATTACATTCGTAGATCACTTTCGGTAAATGGATATTTTAACAACATTAATTTTGCCAGGCAATTAACATGGGATGTCTTTCCCTTTTTGTATTTTTTCAATTTCATTCATTAATGTCTTATAGTTCTTATTGTACAAATATTTCACTTCCTTGGTTGAATATTTTTAGTCTTTTTTGTAGCTATTGTAAAGGAAATTATTTCATTTAAATCTTTTTCAGGTAGTTCACTATCGAGGTATAGAAATACTGCTGATATTTGCATATTGATTTCATATCCTCTAACTTTACTGAATTTTTCTGTTAATTTTAATAGTTCTTGGTATAACATTTGGGGTATTCTATATATAAGATTATGTCATCTGAAAGGAAGAATAATTTGACTTCCTCCTTTTCAATTTCATTGCGTTATTACTCTGGTCAAGACTTCCAGGACTATGTTGAATAGTCTTGTTCCAGATGTTAAAGAGGAAGCTTTCAGCTTTTCTTAGTTCATTCTGATATTAGGTGTGATTTTGTTGTACAAGGTCTTTATTATTTTGAAGGTCTATCCCTTCTACATCTAATTTTTTGAGAGTTTTTATTGTGAAAGAATGTTAAATTTTATCAAATTTTTCTGTGTATATTGTAGTGATCATATAATTTTTGTCCTTTATTCTGTTGATGTGATATATCACATTTATTGATTTGCATATGTTGAACCATTAATGCATCTCTGGTATAAATTTCACTTGATTATGGTGAATAATGCTTTTGATGTACTGCTGGATTCAGTTTGACAGTATTTTGTTGAGGATTTTTACACCTATGTTCATCAGGGATATTGGTCTGTAGTTTTCTGTTTTTGTTGTGTGTTTATCTGGTTTTGCTAGCAAAGTAATGCTGGCCTCATAGAATGAGCTTGGAAAAATTCCCTCCTATTCAATTTATGGAAGAATTTGAGAAGCATTGGAAGTGAAGCAGTGAAGCCATCTGGTCATGAACATTTCTTTGATGAGTGACATGGTTTGGTTGTGTCCCCACCTAAATCTCATCTTGAGTTCTCACTTGCTGTGGAAGGGAGCCGGTGAGAGGCAATTGAATCATGGGGGCAAGTCCTTCCCATGCTGTTCTCATGATAGTGAATAAGTCTCACGAGATCTGATTGTTTTAAAAAGAAGGGCTGCCCTGCACAAGCTCTCTCTCTTTGCCTGCTGCCATCCATGTAAGACATGACTTGCTCCTCCTCGCCTTCTGCCATGATTGTGAGGCTTCCCCAGCCACATAGAACTGTGAGTTCAGTTAAACCTCTTTCTTTTGTAATTTTCCTGGTTTCAGATATGTCTTTATCAGCAGCGTGAAAACAACCTGATACAATGAGAGACTCTATTATTGATTCACTGCCATTACCCATTATTAGTCTGTTCAGGTTTCCTGTTTCTTCATTATTTAATCTTGGTAAGTTTTATGTGTCCAGGGATTTATCTATTTTTTTAGTCATTCAGTTGTTTTGGTGTACAGTTGTTAATAATGGTGCCTAATGATACTTTGTGTCTCTGTAGTATCTAATGTAATGTCTTCTTTTCTGTCTCTGATTTCATTTATTTGGGTCTTCTCTCTTTTTTCTTGCTTAGCTGAGCCAAAACTTTGTCAATTTTGCTTGTCAATTCAAAAACCAACTCTTAGTTTGATTAATTGTATACATTTTATCTCCGTTTTATTTATTTTTGCCTTGATCTTTATTTTTTCCTTATACTAATTTTGGGTTTGATTTCTTTTTGTTTTTCTAGTTCTTTGAGGTACAATATTAGATTGTTTGAGATCTTTTTTTTTTTCTGATTTTGTTGTTAATAGCTAATAACTTTCCTCCTAGTACTGCTTTGGCTATATCTCATTGGTTATTTTATGTTGCATTTCCATTATTACATATCTCAAGAAATTTTTAAATTTTCTTTTTAATGTCTTCACTGACCCACTTGTTTAGGAGTGTGTTTCTCAATTTTCATGTGTATATATATATATATATATATATATATATATATATATATATATTCCTAAGATTTTTGTTTATTGTTGATTTCTAGTTTTATTGTATTGTGGTCAGACAAGAAAAATTGGATATTAAATCAAATTTTTGAAAATGTTTGAGACGTCCTTTGTGGCCTACCATATGATTTCTCCTGAAGAATGTTCTGTGTGCTGTTCAGAATATTATATATTTTGAAGCTGTTGGTTGGAATATTCTGAAGATATCTATTAGGTTAATTGGATCTAAAATGCAGACTAACTCTACTGTATCTCTGTTGATTCCCTGTCTAGATAATTTGTCCATTATTGAAAGTGGGGTGTTAAAGTTCCCTACCATTTGCTTTATATATTTAGGTGTTCTGATGTTGGGTGCATATATATTTACAATTATTAAATTATCTTGTTGAATTGACCCTTTGATAGTTATACAATGACCTTCTTTTTCTCTTTTAACTGCTTTTGATTTAAAGTTTATTTTATTGAGTTCAAGCACAGTGGCTCACACCTGTGATTGTGCTTTGGGAGACCAAGGTGAGAGGATCATTTGAGCCTAAGAGGTTGAGACTAGTCTGGGCAACATAGAGAGATCTTGTCTCTACTAAAAATAGAAAAATTAGTCAGGCTTAGTGAAGTGTGACTGTATTTTTAGCTACTCAAGAGGCTGATGTGGGAGGATAACTTTAGCCCAGGAGTTCATGGTTGCCCAGTGAGTCATTATTATGTCACTGCGCTCCAGCCTGAATGACAGAGCAAAACCTTGACTCAAGAAAGAAAGTCTATTTTATGTGATATTAGTACGACAAGTACTACTCTTTGATGGACTATCTTTTTTCATCTATTGGCTTTGTCAATATGTTTCTTTAAAGATGTGATGAGTTTCTTGTTACTAACATAAGGTAGAATCTTCTTTTTTAATCTAATAAGTCACTCTCTCTTTTAAATAGATAATTTAATCCACTTCTGTTTAACTATCAGTAAGCAAAGCTTTACTACAGGGATTTCTTACTTGATTTTTAGGATTTTTTTGTAGTTTTTTTTTTTTTCCTATTTTCTTTGTCTTACTGTCTTTCTTTATGGCTATATGATTTTCTTTAGTAGTGTATTTTAATTTCTTGCTTTTATATTTTTTGTGTATCTATTATAGGTTTATACTTTGTGGCTACCATCAGGCTTACAAAATACATATTGTAGTTATACCAAGTTATTTTAAGTTGATAACAACTTAAATTTAATCATAAAGATAAGGAAATAAACAAAAAAGCAAAAACCAAAAGCACCAAACCTTTATACTTCATTCATCCCCACATTTGGAATTTTTGTTGTTTCATTGGATATATTTTTATATTTCTTATCTCTTCATAAATTATGTTATTCTTTCAAATAATTTTCTTCTTTACTCTTCACATTAAATATATAAGTGATTTATGCACCACATTTACCGTATCAGAGTATTCTGAGTTTGCTGGTATACTTACTCTCAGCAGCGAGTTTTATAACTTCATATTTTTTGTTGTTGCACGTTAACATCTTTTTTAGTTTAAATAACTTTCTTTGGCATTTATTTTACCATAGATCTAGTGCTGATAAAATCAGATTTTGTTTTTCTTGGAAAGTATCACTCATTTATTTCTGAAGGTTATGCAAAAAAGAGGATATGAGAAAAAGCTGTCTGAAGGATAGTTTTTCTGGGTACAGTATTCCCTGTTGCAGGTTTTTTTTTTTTTATTTCATTGCTTTAAATATCTTTCCTTTCAGCATGTAAGCTTTTTGCTGATAAATCTATTATTCCCTATGTGTTATTTGCCTCTTTTAACTTGACTTTTTCAAAATCTTTTCTCTTTAACCTTAAGAGCTTGATTAAAGTATGTTTTGGGATAGACATTTGTAATTTAAAATGATTGGTGGAAACCATCATTCTGAGCAAACTATCGGAAGGACAAAAAAAAAACTCTGCATGTTCTCACTCATAAGTGGGAATTGAACAATGAGAACATTTGGACACACAGTGGGGAACATCACACCGGGGCCTGTCATGGGGTGGGGGGAGGGGGGAGGGATAGCATTAGGAGATATACCTAATGTAAATGACAAGTTAATGGGTGCAGCACACCAACATGGCACATGTATACATATGTAACAAACCTGCACATTGTGCACATGTACCCTAGAACTTAAAGTATAATAAAAATATTAAAAATAAGTAAATAAATAAATAAAATGATTGGTGACCTTTGATCTTAGTCTACCTGGATACTTTTATTTTTCTATATTGGTTTTGCAAAGTTTTCTGATACTGTCTATTTGAATAAACTTTCTAGACCTTTGGAATTCCTCAGTCCCTCTTTAACTCCAATAACCTGAGTATTTACTCCTGATGTTGTCTCATAGTTCCCATAAGTTTTCTTTGTTCCTTTTAATTTTCTTTTATTTTTCCTCTGCCTGTGTATTTTCAAACATCCTATCTTTGAGCTCACCATTTTTTCTACTGTTTAATTGATTCTACTGTTGATTCCCCCACTATTGCATTTTTTATTTTTTTATTGTAGTTTTCAGCTCCAAGGTTTATGTTCGATTATCTCAATGTCTTTGTTAAGTTTCTCTGATAAACCACTGAATTGTTTCTTTGTGTTTTCTTGAAGTTTGGTGATTTTCCTTAAAAGAGGTATTTTTATTTCTTTTCCTGGCAGATCATACATATTGATTGCTTTAGGGCGGATCTTTTGTGCATCATTTTATTCAGTAAACTCATAGTTCTCTCAATGGTCTTAATGATTGCGTTGAACAACAACATCTATGAACTGGAGAATTAGGGATTTGTTTCAGTTCTCACAGTCTGGCTTTTTTTTAATGCCTATCTTTCTAGAAATTGTAAGCATGGTGCTTATTATTTTCTCTGAGCCCCTGGTCTCTCCTTCTGGCTTAGCACAAGATGACATCCTAAGTCCCTAAAGAATGTTGTCTATCCTGCTTGGTCTGAGTTTCCATCTGGGGTCAGTGCAGGTCCAGAGAGATTACCCATGGTCTCTGGCTTGTACTGAGGTGCTGAAGACTTTCCCATGTGGTCCAGGCCTTAAACTCCAAGCCAACATTTTGTGCCTCTCATTCTCCCATGTGAACAATGTCTCTTTCTTTGCTATTCTGACTGGGGTTGGAGAAGATTGGGGTGGGCAGTCTCACAGCTGCCACAACCGCTATAATGCTAGGCACACCTCAATCCCACAGTTACTGAGACCAAAGCAGCACAGAGTAATGTTCAAGACCCATGCTGTCACCAAATGCCTGATGCTGAGGTTTGTTTGTGGTTTGAGACTGCAGCAGATGGCCAGCAGTAATGTGAGCCAGAAAGAGTCTGTTTCAACAGGGCCACCATTCTCTACCTGGAACTGAGGCAGGGATAGGATTTCTGTCCACAGACATGTGTCTTGGGTCAGGAGCTGTCAGCTTCTGCCTGGTGTTGGATTTCATTGTGATGGGCCTGGCACTGAGTTCAAATCAAAGTCCTGCACTCACTTTCTTCTCTTTCCCCCAAGTGGGATGGGTCTTTCTCATTGCTGCGCTGTTTGGAGTGGGGCAAGCAATGATCTATGCAAGATAGCTTTGTCCCTTCTACCTTCTTCAAAGTGTCTTTTCTTATAATTATGCCAATACCAGGTACTGTGATCTCTTAGCTATTTCTGAGGCTCTGGTGAAGATACTTTTATTCATGGATAGTTGTTGAAATTGATGTTTCTATAAGGAAGTGAACACTGAAAGGTCTTATTCTGTCATTTTGCTTTTCCTCTTCACCAAAATTTGGAAAATAAGGCAGTTTCTATCTGTTCAGCTACTGGCAGGTATTTCTTGTGGGGAATGGAATACATAGATCTACACTAGCAGGAATTTTTCCTCAATCATAATATGTGGTTTATGTCATTGTGTGATTGTGGTAATAGTGGTGTGCATGTGTGTGCATGCATGTGTGAGTGTGTGTGTGAGAGAGAGAAAAAGATATTTTTAACTTTTCTTCTAAGTTAACAGATATCTGGAGCTACAGATTGAATACCACTCCTAATTACACACTTTAGCGTGTCTTTACCTTCAAATTGCTTTCTGCAAAAATGATACCATTATGGATTTTCAGAACACTTACAAATTCTATTACTATAATTATTATTTACAAAATATGACTTTTATAAATTTTTTAAATGCATTTATCCAATTTATTATAAGATTGTGGAATATCTTTTAAAATACTTTGAAGTAATTTTTAAATGAACTTTCCATTTCTTTTGAATTACCAACTTTCTCTCTGGTCATATTTTTGGCTTCTTTGTTTCAGGTTTACCATTTTATTCTGTAGCTCTTAAAAACAAAGTCAAACAAAGTCATCCTCGACTCGTTTCTCCTTTGCTTTACTGCTGTATGGATTCTAGAAAGTGAAAGTGTTTGACGTCTAAGCATTCCTTTTAGCTAGTGCTGGCCACATATCACAGATCTTGCCATGTGATGTAGGAAGAAATCTCTGTGGGAGCCTTTTCTAGACGATTAAAAGAAACTAGGCACCTTTCTCCCCATTCTTTCTTTCTGCCTGGACAACAACGGTTGTTCCTGAAGCTGCATTGCCACCATGAGGCCACAAGGGAAAAGTGTAAACTGACAAGTACTTTAGAAAAAATACAGCATTCTGAGTCCTTAATAACATGCTTAGAAAGCTGTACCTTCCTGAAAGAACTGTCTTCTTACGTTGTTTTCTGTGGCTAAAAATAATTCTGTCTGTATTGTTAGTGATTGATGGATTTTCTGTGACCTGAAGTTATAGAGGGGGTTTACTGTTTTATGCATAAAATTTTCTGGGAAACAACTCTATTTTCAGCTCTAAATACTTCTCTAGCCTAAAAATTAACCACCCTTGTACTTGTTTTGTGTTCTTCCAGGTACCTGGGACTGCTTATTGATCATAGCTTCCTCTCTTTGAATATATTCTGGGTCAGTATTTCTTCCACTCTGTTCTTAAAACTTTTTTTTTTAACATTTCTTAAAATAATGTGTTAAAGTACCATTTCTAGTGGGCTCATTTTTATTATGTTTGCTGGTCATATACGTGTGTGTGTGTGGGTGTGTGTGTGTTCCAATAACACCTTATTGCCACCTATTTTTTTGATTCATATTTCTACATGGTATCATTTGTTACCGTATGATGGATTTCCTTTGACATTTCACATAATGTTAGTCTTCTGAAAGAGTATTATTTTAGCATCCTATATTTTAAAGATCTTGATTTTGTTGTTGAACGATCTTTTTACTGAGTATAGAATTCTAGATTGATAAGTGTTTTTTTTAAATATTTTTCTCCACTCTCTTATTGCTTTCATTGTTTTGAAAAAGAATTCGGCTGTCAGCCTTATCTTTGTTTCCCTTTATGTAATGTGTCTATCTTCTTTGGCTGTTTTTAAGGCAATCTATCAATAATTTTGAGCAATTTGATTATTTTGTATCATGGTGTAGTCTTTTAAAAACATTTTTGTACTTGGTTTTGATGAACTTCATGGATCAGTGCATATATAGTTTTTATCCACTTTTGAAATATTTTCACTATTATTTCTTCCAGTAAATTTTCTGATTAAATGAAATCTAATTACATATATGTAGATTTGTTTGAAGTTGTCTCATAACTAAGTGATGTTGTGTTCTTGCTTTGTTTTCTTTGATTCTTAAAAAAAAATTATCCTTATTTTTGAATAATTTCTATTAGTATATCTTCATGTTTAGTATTAATATACCTTATAAAAATTCTACTTTATTTTATGGGACTTTAAGAAGAGAGGCTATACTTTCAGCAGTCCTGAAACTAAAATGTCCCTGTTAATAATTGATTTTTGCTAATTCCATTGTAATTAAATATGGATAGGAGAAGGAGATAACAGAAAACTTTCTGTACTTTCTACCCATTTTCTCGGTAAATGTAAACTTCTTTTATAAAAGTCTGTTAAGTAAAAACAGGTACTCATACAAAGTAGTAAAAGTAAAATGCCACCCAGGTATCCTTTTGTTCAAGACAATCATTTCTTATGTTATTTAGAAAATAGATATAGGAAACTGTCTGTAATTTCTGCCTTTATTTCATAAACATAAAACTTCTTTTAAAAATTATATTAATTTAAAAAGCCATATGAAATAGTAACTTCCAGTTTTATCAAAAGCAGAATGTTACTTAATTATACTTTGTTTATGACAACAATTTATGTTACTTATTTTTCTTTTTCAAAATCGTATAAAACATTAATATGTAAATAGTAATAATCAGGAAATATATTTTCAACAGTCTAGGCTCTTTAAATTTATAAAAGATATGTGGCAGAGTATATTATCTGGAAGGGCAATCAGCAAGAATTGGGTGAGAAGATAGGTGTCTTAGGGAATAGGTACGCATGTTAGAAACATAAGGACAGTTTGAAAATTGTTCATATCAAACAAAGCAACACAGGGTGAAAAATGCCAAAGACAGTGAAAGTCAAAGATAGGTTTGAAAAGAGACTGAGAAAGGGGATCAACTGCAAATAGTAGATTACACAAATTTGGCGTTAGAAGAGACAAGTTGATAATTAGGGCCTTAATGAGTTGTCAGATAAGCTATTTTTTTTTTCCAATTAGAAGGTTATAATAGCTATAATAGAGAAGAGAAAGATAACAATTCTAATAGCAGTCACTTATATAGTGCTTTCCATATGATGAGTACTATTATAGTTAAATACTATATATAAATTATCAGAACACTGCCATGATAAATATGCTACAATAATTCTCACTTCACTGAGAAAATACAAAAGCATTAAGGGCTTAAATAAGTTGCTTAAGTCAACACACGTAGTAAGTAGCAGAAATGGAATTTAAGTCTAAGCGAGCCAGCAATATTATTTAACACAAATTCAATGAATTCAAATTAAAATAATATAAAAGGAACTTGCTCAATCTAGTGAATATTAGAAAGTAAATACTAGCTTTAGCTGAAAAGTAAAAAAGTTGCCTTTCCATTAAAATGAGTAGTACCTATCATAGCTAAACATAGCAATCACAATTGCCAACCGTTATAGCCGTATGTATATAGCAAATAGAAATCTTTACATAGATTTATCAAAAGAACAATAATATTTTTAAAATTATGATTTGTAAATAGTCTAAACTGGAAACAAATTGAGTGGACCAATGAATTGAGGTAGACTCATACGATGGAAAACTATGTGGTACAGAAATAAAAAAAAATCGCATGCTACACACACTACCAAAAATAAGTTTCACAAGCATAATATTGAGTGAAAAAAATCAGATACATAAGAATACACAAATTTGTTTTTCTTTTATATAAAACTACAATACAAAGGGATTGCAGTGTACTAGCAATGTTCTCTTTTTTGATCTGGGGCCTGTGGACAGGATATGTTCATTTTGCAAAAATTGACCAAGATACAGAATTATAATTTGTGCAAATATTTTCTATTTATTATACTTTAATTAAAATATATTTAAAAATAAAAAGCAAAGTTAAAATTGTATGGGAATTAAAAATGTTCTCTTATTAGAAAACTTTTAATGGGAATACAATCTAAAATTAAAGAATAAATGATACTACTAGCATTTGAAGTACACTGTACAATGTCCTTCATGAGCAAAATGATAACTTGACAAAATTAAAATTCACCAAGTGTATGAAAATACAGCATAGTTTATAAATAATATTATGAAATATACATTTGAATGAATATTTATTATTTTTCCCTTGTAGATGGTAACATTGCCATGAACAAGATTCATTGTGTTAATCAAATACAAATGCGTGTGATGAATACACAATTTTAAGTCAGAACTTGCACACACACAAACATATACCTCAATTAAATGGTGTGGCATTGAAGATAATTTAAATAAGAAGATAATGAAGCAAATCTCTTTAAAAAGTAGAAAGAAGTTATTCTGAAAGAATTATGAGTTCATTTTAATTAAGAAAAGTGTTTTCCATATTAATAAAAATGTTATTATGTGCAATTCAAAACATTATACATAAATTACCAAAAAACAATTGGAAAGGGGGAGGTTATGCTTTTCAGTATTTCTTTGTCCTAGGATGTAAAAAATATATTTTAATCTGTTTAATATCTCACTGATCTTAATTTATAAGGTACCTAAACACTATGAGTCTTTCATATCTGGAAGAATAACAAAACAGTCTTTGCCTGATTTAAAAAAAAAAAAAGCTTTTATAATCTGAATGCCAATTGCACTATATTATACAAAGATAATCCAGATCAAGAGCCAGCCAACTTTTTTCTGTAAAGGGCTAGTTAGTAAAGATTTTAGGTTTTGCTGGTCATACTGTTACAGTATATCAGTCCCTTCTCACACTGCTATGAAGAAATACTCAAGACTCGATAATTTATAAAAGAAAGGTTTAATTCACTCACAACTCCACATTGCTGGGAGGCCTCAGGAGACTTACAATTATGGCAGAAGGCAAAGGAAAAACAGGCACAATCTTCACAGGGCAGCAGGATGGAGTGAGTGCAAGCAGGGGAAATGTCAGATGCAATAAAATGATCAGATCACATGAGACTCACTTATTATCAGGAGGAGAAGTTGGGCACAAGTGCCCCATGATTTAATTACCCTACTTGGTCCCTCCCTTAACATGTGGGGATTATGATAATTACAACTCAAGGTGAGATTTAGGTGGTGACACGGAGTCAAACGATATCATTCCACTCCTGGCCCCTCCCAAATCTCATGTCCTCACATTATAAAACACAATCATGCCCTTCCAATGGTCTTCCAAAGTCTTAAACTCATTCCAGCACTAACCCAATAGTCCAACTTCAAAGTCTAATTTGAGAAAAAAATAATACCTTCCACCTATGAGCCTGTAAAATCAAAAGCAAGTTAGTTACTTCCCAGATACAATGAGGGTACAGACATTGGGTAAGTACACCCATTCCAAATGGGAGAAACTGGCCAAAACACTGGGGCTATAGGCCCTATGCAAGTTTGAAATCCAATAGGGCAGTCATCAAACCTTAAAGTTCCAAAATGATCTCCTTTGACTCCATGTCTCACATCCAGGTCATGGTGAAGCAAGAGATGGGCTCCCACGGTCTTGGGCAGCACTACCCCTGTGGCTTTGCAGGGTACAACCCCCCTCCTGACTGCTCTCATGGGTGGCATAGAGTGTTTGCGGCTGCTCAAGGTACATGGTGCAAGCCATCAGTGAATTTAATATTTTGGGTTCTGAAGGATGGTGGTCCTCTTCTCACAGCTTCACTAGGCAGTTCCCCAGTTGAAACTCCATGTGGGATCCCAACTCCACACTTCCCTTCTGCACTGCCCATCAGAAGTTCATGAGGGCTCCACCCCTACAGCAAACTTCTGCCTGGACATCCAGGCACTTCCAGACATCCCCTGCAATCTAAACAGGGGTTCTGCAATCCCAATTCTTGACTTCTGTGCACCCACAGGCCCAACGCCATATGTATGCTACCAAGGCTTGGGGCTTGCACCCTCTGAAGCAATGGTCCAAGCTATACCTTGGCTGCTTTTAGCCATGGCTGGAGCTGAAGTAGCTGGGATGCTGGACACAATGTCCCCAGGTTGCATTGAGCAGGGGGACCCTGAGCCCAGCCCATGAAACAATTTTTCCCCCTTAGGCTTCTGGGCCTGTGATGGGACGGGCTGCCATGAAGTTCTTTGACATGCCCTGGAGAAATTTTCCCCATTGTCTTGCTGATTAACACTTGACACCTCATTACTTATGCATATTATTTCTGTGGTGGGCTTGAACTTCTCCCCAGAAAATGAGTTTTTCTTTTCTGTATCATAATTAGGCTACACATTTTCCAGGCCTTTATGCTCTGCTTCCTATTGAATGCTTTGCCACTTAGAAATTTCTTCCGCCAGATACCTTAAATCATCTCTCTCAAGTTCAAAGTTCTACAGATCTCTAGTGCAGTGACAAAATGCCACCAGTCTCTTTGCTAAAGCATAACAAGAGTGGCGTTTACTCCAGGACCCAAGTTTCTCATCTCCATCTGAGACTACCTCAGCCTGGCCTTCATTGTCCATGTCACTATTAGCATTTTGGTCCAAGCCATTCAACGAGTCTCTAGGAAGTTCCAAACATTCCCACATCTTCCTGTCTTCTGAACACTCAGAGTCTTTAGGAACTCCCAAACTTTCCCACATTTTTCTGTCTTCTTCTGAGCCCTCTAAACTTTTCCAACCTCTGCCTGTTACACAGTTCCAAAGTCACTTCCACATGTTTGGATATCTTTATAGCAGCACCCCACTACCTTGGTACTGGTGTGCTAAATTACAGTATTAGTTTGTTCTCACACTGCTATGAAGAAATACTAGAGCTTGGTTAATTTATAAAGGCAAGAAGTTTAATTGACTCACAGTTCCACATTGCTGGGAAGGCCTCAGGAATCATAAATTGTGGCAGGAATCAAAAGAGAAGCAGACAGCTTCTTCACAGGGTGGCTGGACAGACAGAGTGCAAGCTGAAGAAATGCCAGATGCTTATAAAACCATCAGATCCCTGACACTCAGTCACTATCGTGAGAACATCATGGGGAAACTGCTCCTATGATCCAATTGCCTCCACCTGGTCTTGCTCTTGACATGTGAGGATAATGGGGATTACAATTCAAAGTGAGAATTGGGTGGTGACAGAGAGCCAAACCTTTTACAACTTTTACAAACCAGTTACAACTACTCAATTCTGCCACTGTAGTGAGAGAGCAGTTCCAGATAATACATAAACACATAGGTATGTCTGTAATTTACAAAAAACAGATTGTACGTGAAATATTTTCTGTAAACTGTAATTTTCCAACACTTGATTTATGAGATGAACACAACGCAAACTCTGGATTATCTTCTGTGTGTAAAACCACATGACCAAATTTGACACAAGTTTGATTTAAACTGCAAGGGCCTTGAAGCCCTGGCTTTCACTTGAGGTCAAATCACAGCACTCTAACCTGAAAAAAATATGTATATTTGTTAAATTAAGAACACAAGTGATTAAAACAACATTTTGATTATGTGTGATCTATATTACTAGACACTTGTGCTCACAGGTAGATGAGGCAAAAGTAGGAAGGAATATACATCTGCTTATGCCCAAATCAATTCTGTGATAAATCAGTAAAATACTGAATTTATCTTCTTAAAATTTTTATTTGAAAATTTGGAACTAAACGACAATGTTTCTCTCCATTTAAGACATTTCAACAAGTTATGTGCAATTCAGAATTATTCAATATTTGTATTGCATAAAACACATCAATGTTTCAGAGTGAAAATAGTACTAAATTTGTGTTTTATATCAAGATATTATTTATAAATGTTAAACATTTATATATAGCTGCTTAATTCCAATCATATAACTTATTTTTAGAATTTTCAAATATTTTAAAACATATTTAAAAACAATGTTAATATCTGTTCCCAAGTATAAATGCTAAACTTAATAGTTTCATAATTCATTTATAAAGACATGCTAAGTTTGTAGAAAAGCTTTTAATTCTTTTTTTTTTGGTTTAAAAAGGAAAACTTGTGAAGACAAAAGTCATTAAGAATAGGAACAAAAAGTATCTTGGAAACAACTTGCCTCCAAAGAAGCTCTTCTATTTTCATTTTTCACCATGTTGCTTGAACATTAAGGAGCCATCTGGCAGTGAAGGGGCTCTCTGCAGTCTGTATTGCAGGTACTTAATTGTCTAGGACAGTCACTTATCAGTGAAATAAGCTCCTTAGTGGCCTGCAGCTTCAGCTGTTTCCCCAAATAGTAAAAAATAATTACCACTATTCCAGTGGTAGTTGCAGTGTATTCAGTGCTGTCATGCCAAATGTCAGGTTCCAGCCACTGCTGAGGTCTGGGGGAGTGGATGGATGGGTGGCAAGTAGCTGAAAGAACACTCGGTGGGGGGCTGTAGGCAGGTGAAATATGGTTTTATTCAGCAGCTCTCTCAAACTGTCCATCTTTATCTTGGCTGCCTGCTCCAGCTGCAGCCTCTCTTAGCAGCCAGCTCTGCAGCTCCTGCTGCTCCCACACTTAAAGTTGCATTCCCTGGCATACTTGCTGGTTATTGGCTCCCCACTGTCCATCTGCAGGATGGATAGCTCTCCCTCACAGGGTCAGCAGATTACCTTTTTCTCTCTGGGTGCATGCAGCATGTACAGTATCAGCAGGGTAGTTATACCTTTTACAAACAATAGTGGCTCCAAGCCAAGTGAGGAGCCTCCCCATGTTATGGCTACATAGCTGTGATTATATAATGCATGGAATTGTGCACCTGCACTCCAATCCCACTGAGTCATGCAGGATGTTTACCTTGGCCTATTCTTGACTAAAGCACATCCATTTACCTTACAAGCCCTTAATTTGGGAGCATGACATTAATTAATATCACACAGTTGAAGATTACTCCCTGTTGTAGGCAGAAAAAAACGGTTTCCTAAAAGATATCTCTGTCAAATCACCTAAACCTGTGAGTTTTCTTATTTGGAAAAGCATTCTCTGTAGACGTGACTAAGTTAAGGATGTTGAGTTGAGACAATAATGGATTATCCAGGTGCACCAAAATATGGTAGAAGTCCTTGTAAGAGAAGACAGAGAGAGATTTAAGACAGGAAGAAGAGAAGACATAGAGGAGAAGATTATATAAAGAGGGTAGTGATTGGAGTGCTGGTGCTATGAGACAAGGAATGCCAAGAATTGAAGGTAGTCACCAGAAGCTAAGCTAGGAGGGAGGAATGGGAAAGATTCTCCCTGGAGTTGCTCAAAAGAGCACAACCCTGCCAACACCTTGATTTCAGAAGTCTGGCCTCCAGACTGTAAGATAATAGATTTCTGCTGTTTTAAGCCACTAATTTATGATAATTTATTATAGCAGCCATAGAAAACAAATAGTTCCTAAGTATTTTTAAAACAGAGCATATTTTATTCTAATTATCAGTTAGTTATCGGGGGACCTGCCCCAATAATCACGTAGGTTCATTGCTATTTCCCTAAGTGTCAGCCAGCTTGAGAAATAAATGGACAGAGTACAAAAGAGAGAAATTTTAAAGCTGGGCATCTGGGGGAGACATCACACGTTGGTAGGATCCGTGGTGCCCCACAAGCCACAAAAACCAGCAAGTTTTTATTAGGGAGTTTCAAAAGGGGAGGGAGTGTGCAAATAGGTGTGGGTGACAGACATCAAGTACTTAACAGGGTAATAGAATATCACAAGGCAAGTGGAGGCAGGGTAAGATCATGGACCACAGGACTGAGGCAAAATTAAAATTGCTAATGAAGTTTCGGGCACCATTGTCATTGATAACATCTTATCAGGAGACAGGGTTTTGAGATCAACTGGTCCGACCAAAATTTATTAGGCGGGAATTTCTTCTTCCTAATAAGCCTGGGAGCGCTATGGGAGACTGGAGTCTATTTCACCCCTGCAGTCTCGACCATAAGAGACAGGCCACACCCAGGGGGGCTGTTTATAAGCCGATACCTCCAGGCGTGTATTCTCTTTCTCAGGGACATTCCATGCTGAGAAAAAGAATTCAGCGATATTTCTCCCATTTGCTTTTGAGAGAAGAGAAATATGGTTCTGTTCTGCCCCGCTCACTGGCGGTCAGAGTTTAAGGTTATCTCTCGTTTCCTAAACATTGCTGTTATCTTGTTCTTTTTTCAAGGTGCCTAGATTTCATAATGTTTAAACACACATGCTCTACAATTTGTGCAGTTAATGCAATTATCACATGGTCCTGAGGCAACATACATCCTCCTCGGCTGACAGGAATAAGAGATTAAAGTAAAGACAGGCATAGGAAATCACAAGGGTATTGACTGGGGAAGTGATAAGTGTCCATGAAATCTTTACAATTTATGTTTAGAGATTTCAGTAAAGACAGGCATAAGAAATTACAAAAGTATTAATTTGGGGAACTAATAAATGTCCTTAAAATCTTCACAATCCACGTTCTTCTGCCATGGCTTCAGCCAGTCCCTCTGTTTGGGGTCCCTGACTTCCCACAACAGTTAGTTAATATTTTTATCTTCTTTCCATATTATAGGTTTACTGTGACTTCTGATATAGCTAATTAGGAAAGGCCTACCAGAATTGCAGAAGAAAAATAAAATCTTCTGAAATGTGGTTAGTAAAAAAAAAAAAACAGGGCTGGGCGCAGTAGCTCACTCCTGTAATCCCAGCACTTTGGGAGGCTGAGGCGAACAGATCACGAGGTCAGGAGATCGAGACCATCCTGGCTAACACTGAAACCCCATCTCTACTAAAAAACTACAAAAAATTAGCCAGGCATGGTGGCAGGTGCCTGTAGTCCCAGCTACTTGGGAGGCTGAGGCAGGAGAATGGCGTGAACCTGGGAGGCAGAGCTTGCAGTGAGCCGAGATTGCACCACTGCACTCCAGCCTGGGCAACAGAGCGAGACCCTGTCTCAAAAAAAATAAAAAAATAGAAATTCCAGGAAGCCAAGATTCTATAAGTCAAAGATTTTTAAATGCATAGTTAAACGCAGTGAATTACTCATAAATAACTTTAGAAAAAAGTTGAAATTACAAAACTAGGAAAAGCCTATTTAAGGTAATAAAGATAAATCTCCCTGTTTCATCCACAGTAAAATACACTTGCCTCTATAATTTAAATAATAATTTCAAGAAATACATTTTTGATCTCATATATGGCTAAAATGTTCACTGTAGGTAGGATATAGGCTACATCACTCCAAGTGTACAACAAATTAATGTTATATTTGATTTTAATGGTACAGGTTGAGTATCCTTTACCTGAAATGCCTGAGACCAGAAGTGTTTTGTATTTCAGATTTTTTGGTTTTTAGAATATTTTCAGGTACATAATGAGATATCTTAGAGGTGGGATCTAAGCCTAAATATAAAGCTCATTTATATTTCTTATGCATATAGCCTAGAGGTAATTTTATATAAAAGTTTTAGTAATTGTGTGCATGAAATAAAGTTTGTGTGCATGAAATAAAGTTTGTGTACATTGAACCATCAGAGAGCAAAGGTTTCACAATATTCACCACCCATGTAGACAATTCTGTGGTTTTTTTAAGCATCAACATCATTCCTGACTTTGAATTTATGTGCTGTTCATGAGTGATCATTTTCATATACTTATTTACAGATAAGTAATTAACAGTTAAAAAATGGCATACAATTAATAAAGTGAAAATTTGTCTTCCGGATAGCTAAGCAACACAGCAGCATCACCAGAATACTTAGATCAGCTGTTAACAGCAACAAACAAGCACAGGCTTTTAGTTCCTACATACAATGCAGTGTTTTAATTTAAAAGATTTATGTATATTATATATTATTTTAATTTTTTAGGTGAGAAGAAACATCAGATGAAGTTGAGGGACAAGAAAGTGAGTCTTCTAGGCATGAGGATCCGTTCTCCTGGATGGCTTTTTAAAAGGTTTCTTCCAGAATCATCTGCCTCATTAACAACAGTTTTCCTTAGAAGTCTCTCTTTGATTTATAAATTGACATATTTTTGTTTTGATATGAATGCATGCAGCTGTATTTCTTAAGGAGCCCATTACACGTTTTGACATCATTTATACTTTTACCGCAGTTTTAACATCATCGTCTTCATCATGGCTATTATCATGATCACCTTGATTCATAATCATTTTGACTATTTTTGATTAGTCAATGAATAAACCACTGGAGCTTAATTTCTAATGTTAAAAAATTTTTTGATATCCACATCTTCAAGCTTACTGTTGGATTCTGAAGCTATATTTTTTGCATATATAAAAGATCAGACATCATTTTACTCTCACTTGATGTATGAAATCCTAAAAAGTCACTATCTTGTTCATAATTATCACTGAATTTAGTCACAGGTCAGAGGTTGTGCAAGATATGAACAATTGTGTTTTTAATCACTGTGTTCTAAGCATTGCCAACAGAATATATCACATTTGTCTTGTTAAAATCATTCCAAGGCCAGGAGTGGTAGCTTATGCCTATAATCCCAGCACTTTGGGAGGCCAAGGTGGGCAGATCACAAGGTCAGGAGTTCGAGTCCAGCCTGGGCAATATGGTGATACCCAGTTTCTACTAAAAATACAAAAATTAGCTGGGTGTTGTGGTGGGTGTCTGTAGTCCCAGCTACTCGGGAGGCTGAGGCAGGAGAATTGCTTGAACCTGGGAGGCGGAGGTTGCAGTGAGCCAAGATCATGCCACGGCACTCCAGCCTGGGCGACAGAGCTAGACTCTGTTTCAAAAAAAAAAAAATTCAAAAACTTTCCACAACCATGTCTCTGTTCACTGATGCTATCATGTTGTTCAAGAAAGTGTTTCCTTATTTAGTTTTAATCAATCTAATGATACCCTGGTCACATGGATGAATTAATGAAGTCACATTTGAAAGAAGGTGCATGGCATAAACATTATTTTTGATGAGAAGTAATAACAGAAACTTACAGTTGTCATTTAATCTAACTTTCCTGCAATGAGCACAAGACTGTTATCAAATGTTTGTGAAACTAATCAGACAAAATTTCTCTAGTGATGCTTGCCTTTTTGTTAGCATAACAATGGACTGTTAAGAAACTTGGCTGAGCGCCTTGGCTCACGCCTGTAATCCCAGCACTTTGGGAGGCCGAGGTGGGTGGATCACCTGAGGTCAGGAGTTCAAGACCAGCCTGACCAACATGGTGAAACCCCGTCACTACTAAGAATACAAAAATTAACTGGGCATGGTTCACACCTGTAATCCCAGCTACTTGGGAGGCTGAGGCAGGAGAATCGCTTGAACCCAGGGGGTGTAAAAAAAAAAAAAAGAAACTTATTCTCTGAAAATTTTGAGGACCCAAGCTTTTGCCTATCACAGCAAGTTTACCCTCATCCTTGCCTGTTGCATTAGCACATCCCAGCATAGTTATTCTATTTTTGGCATTCTTCATTTCTGTTGGCCAACAGAATAAAACGTTTTATTACCCCAAATCTTTCAAAATTTAATGCCATGTTTTTTCTTACATTTCTTCAACCAGTCTGATGAATATTCAAGTTTCTCTTCAATTAGATATTTTCTTGTTTTACAATCAGCATACCATCAAGTGCTGGTGTCCACTGTGATGCTGACCAATTCATTCTTTCAATACACTCTCAAGATCTCCAGTTTTAGTTTTATGCAGTGTTTTTCTATTTTTCACTGACTTCTGTTCATCACTTTTAGCAAAGAAATTCAACAGTTTATCTTCTGTTTCTTCAGGTCATATATGGTGGTCATTCCAACATTATACTTTTCTATGAGATGTTTCATGCTTATACTACTGTTCGGTTTCTTCAACAGCTTGACTTTCCATGATGTAGATAAACAAAAATGCTTCCTTGTTTTTTTATCACTGGTACCCATAGGGGTATCTGCAGGCCGTTTTGACATTTTCAACAATACCTTTATACCCCAGAGCAGAGAAACAGAAAAAACAAAACAGTGAATAGTACATGTAGGTCTTGGACAGATGTGAGGCATTATGGAAAATGCACCAATGGTGCATCCAGCCTGCACATGTATCATGTTATTACACTCTGTGGGCTCACGTAGGGGAGTCTGGGTATGTGCAGAGAAGATTTATTGCAAAAGAAGGGGGATGGGAAGGTGTTCTTTCTACTAGGGACACTGAATAAACGGTGTTGCATATGGTGTTGTTCAACTGCATTTTGATTGCAATTCATCATATGAGGTCAAGTGTGGAATTTTCCACTTGTAGTTTCATGTCAGCACTCAAAAAGTTTTGGATTTTGGAAGACTTCAGATTTCGGATTTTCAGATTAAGAATGCTCAACCTGTATTAGAATAATTACTCAATTAAATCAGACTTGTTTAATTCCTAATTATTTTATACCATTCATATTTTTTCATTTAACATCTTTTATTTTTTATTGATATATAATAGTTGCACGTATTAATTGAATATATTTTTAACATTCACCACTGAGTTTCATCTCACATACAAGTAGGATGCTGTCTGTCAGAACAAGTTTTTTTTAAGTCCCCTACATTTTCACAATAGAATGTTAATATTAGCATTCTTACACTAAAAAATAAAGACCGATCTTCAGTCAATAATATAAAATATCTACCAGGATATAAGGCAATCATCCAATAATGTGACAATAAATTAGCTTATTTTTAGTACATGCCATATTCATAATTAAAATAATGACTTTTTGAAAGAAACATTCTGGATGGCTTGCTAATTATTTATTCTAATTATTTGCTTCTCAACTGTTAGTGTGATTAAAAATCATCTGTGCATCTTGTTAATATTCAAATCAGTTGTTCTTTGATTTAGTAACAGTTGAGGAGGAGGGTAACATTTATAGCTTCTCTTTTTTTTTTTTTTTTTTTGAGACAGAGTCTCGCTCTGTTGCCAGGCTGGAGTGCAGTGGCACTATCTCAGCTCACCGCAACCTTTGCCTCCCAGGTTCAAATAATTCTCCTGCCCCAGCCTCCCAAATAGCTGGGGCTACGGTGCATGCCACCATGCCCAGCTAATTTTTTAAATTTTATTTTAGTAGAGACAGGGTTTCACCATGTTGCCCAGGCTGGCTTTGAACTCCTGAGCTCAGGCAATCCACCCGCCTCGGCCTCCCAAAATGCTATGATTACAGGCATGAGCCACTGCGCCCAACCTATAGTTTCTTTTTAAAAAAATTTTCCTGCTCACCTTCTGGAAGGAAATTTGGACCCCCCTCTCCTTACATATGTTCTCATTTTTTGCTTAGCTCATTAGTGGGATGGGTACCAGCTGCTGTAGATTCTCCAATTGGAATTAGTCTAAGACACTTATTAGCCCCATGTTTTATTTACCAATGGGTGAAATTGATGTTTTATAGTTAAAGATCAAGTTTTACCCTTTTTTTTTTTTAACCTACTGAGGATTATTTTCAGAGGAACTTCTTTCATTTTCTTATCTCCCTTCTTCATTTTCTTACAATATGGTCTGCATATCATAAGACCAACCTGGGGACACTTTTGCAGAGGCAAGTCCAGGCATTCTTCTTATTTTTGTTATTATTATTATTATTTATTGTGAAACAGAGTTTTGCTCTTGTTGCCCAGATTGTAGTGCAATGGCATGATCTATCTTGCTCACCACAACCTCCGTCTCCCAGTCTCCCAGGTTCAAGTGATTCTCCTGTCTCAGCCTCCTAAGTAGCTGGGATTACAGGCATGTGCCACCACGCCCAGTTAATTTTGTGTTTTTAATGGAGACAGGGTTTATCCATGTTGGTCAGGCTGGTCTCAGCCTCCCGACCTCAGGTGATCCAGCCGCTTCGGCCTCCCAAAGTGCTGGGATTACAGGCTTGAGCCACTGCACCTGGCCCAGCCATTCTTATTGAGTCCATATACTTGTCAGTAACCTAGAACTATGAGGACCTGGGAGGAGGCGGTTTCTATGAGAATCTAGTTCAGTCATTGATTTGCTTATATTGAGGATTATTTAACTGTTCATATCCCTTTGCAAGACAGGAGCAGAAGTGAAATGTAGAATTTGGAACTTAAAACCTGGCACTCTAACTTGAACATCCTTGAGAGTTAATGACTATTAATAAAAGAAACATCCAATTAAAGAGCATTTCTTAATGGCCAAATTATTATCTGAAGACACATTATTATTTTAGTTAAAGTGACCAAAGAAGTAAAATCTAGATATCCAAAAAAGATAGCATGGGTGACCAACGGTGGCATCGCCAGGAACAGTGTTTTAAGTAATAACTAAGTCAGAAAGGAAAAAAGGAAAACTGCAGAATAATTTTACATGTTTGACCTGTAGGCCAAGACAAAAATATAGGTGAACAAAACCAAATACTAGGTCTTATTCATTCTTTAACTTTTTTGTGTGTATGTGCTCACTGACTACTCCAACCTCCCATCATCCTAACCCCACACCTACACTTCCCAGCCTGTGGTAACCATTCTTTTGTTCTCTATCGCTATGAGTTCAACTGTTTTGATTTTTAGATTCCACAAATAAGTAAAAACATGCAATGTTTGTCTTTCTGTGCCTGGCTTATAAATTGCACATTTGAAAATAACTAAAACTGTAATTAAATTCTTTGCAACACAAAGGATAAATCCTTGAGGGAATGGATACCCAATATTATTAGATGATATGATTATTGTGTATTGCATGCCTGTACAAAAATACCTCATGTACCTTATAAATATATATACCTACTACGTACTTACAAAATAAAAAAAAATTAAAAAAATAAAAATTCTTATCCCTCTCAAGTCAAAAATAAGTAGTAGAAAAGGTGCGGAAAATACTATGAATCCAAAAGCTCAGAGTTTTTGTCTGAATTTTACTTTTATCTTCACCAATAGAAACTTACCTAGATCAGAGACTAACATATCATATGTTCCATATACATTATTTCACTGAGTTAGTCTACTGGGTAAGCAACTACAGAATTATTGGCCAAGGGATAAGAGGATCCAGAGTGAGGTAGTGAATGAGAAAGGTGATGAATATTGGTTAAAGTTTGAAACAACTACAGCAGCAGCAATCAAGTTTTGTCTCACTGACTGTATTTTCGTAAGGTAGAAATTTGAGGGGCTTGAGTAAATTTATATAAAAGTTATCTGTTTTTATGCTAAAAAAGTGAGAAAATATATATGACTCTAGTATTTAAATACAAAAATAACGCACACAATTGAATACATCGTTTCAGATTAAAAAAGGAGAAAATCTATATTTAAAAAAGTTTTGTATTTCCTTCAGCATAACAAATAAAACATATTTGTAAAATTCAATTATCAAATGTATTATTAGATACATAGAGATATTATTTTATATTGTTCAGAAAAAACATAGATCATCAGGATATTCTAAATTCTGGACACTCTAGTAATCTAGGTAGTGAAATTTTGGAAGAACCTTCTTAAAACTTTTACAAAAATTAGAAAATAATCATAATTAGCTTTGCTTATACAGATTTTTTAAATAGATAAAATTGGAGAGGTAAATATTTATTAATATAGCTAGTATCACCTTACTATCTCAGTGCTAGTAAAGTTTTCAGTGATTATCGGCTCTTTCATGTATGATAACTGAATCAAAGATAACTCTCCACTCTTTTCTTTTTATTTAACACATAAACAGCAAGAGAGGAATGGGAAAGGGAGAACTTTGGTTTAATTGTTGTACCTAGAGAAATAAGGTTACAGAATAACACAAATAAGAGTAACGAGAAATAAGGAAAACTAGTTCAAATACAGATACTCTTTTATGTTATTGTTCTTTTTCCATCTCGATATTAGTACAGTAGTAATTAATAGAATAAAAAATGTTATGATCATCCATGATTTTAAAGCATTAGTGCACTTCATACAATATTTCATACTTCATGGGAGTAAAATGGCAACAATAAACTATATTATTATTTTATTTTATATAGTCAAATTAATAAGAAATATAGTTTTGTGAGGATTACATTTTTATTTTGTCTATAGGTGCTGCGTGAACAAAGAAAACAAGTTGGATATTTCAGACCAGTTTGAATGACTTTTTCTAACAGCGTCTAAATAAATAAACAAGGAAATATTGTGGCTGGTTATGCACTAGCTCTTCCACTAACACACCAGGGAGAGCTGATCCATCCTTACCCCCAGAGATTGGACAAGCATAGAGGCAGAATTACATATTTCTTATTAATGGGACTCTAATCTGAAAGAAATGTTTGGGCCTGCAAATAGTCTTCTTGCAAAAATAAAGCAACATTTCTCTGTTAGCCACAAAGAGCTTCCAATTTTCAGGCACATTTTTATTAATATCCCTTTAATGGGAGTAGCCCCTATTTTGTGTTATGGCCAAGAGGAAAAATGAAATGGATGTAGATGCTCTTCCTAGTACAGTTTGTAATGTTACTCTCTCCTAACCAAAAGAATTACCAAACTTACAACAACAACCAAGTCTACTATCAACCAAAATTCTCCAAACCTCCAAATATTACTCTTCCTCAGGAAAACTTGCTACACAAATCCACCTAGTTTTGCCGGGCATGCCCAAGCTCATGCACTACTTGAAATTTCTAATTCTGGCCTGCTTATTAGAGTAAATGTCTTCAATTGCCAATCTCAGAATCTCTACAGCACAGTGGATTCTCTCGGACCAAACTCGAAATTCTCTTTTTTTGGGAAAGCACTTGACTGGTCAGGAAAGAGCACCTCAAATGAGCATGCATGCAACTTCGGTAAACACACTGTGCATTCGGCCCCTCCTAATTGCTAGTGGGCCACTACATGTGCAGACAGCCTGCTCCAAGGAAGAATCACGGGAAAAGAAATGCAAACCCCAGAACCATGCCAATGTATAAAACCCCAAATCAAGGGAGGGTTGACAAAGAACTTGGATCTCTCAAGTCACCTGCTTGGTCCTCTTCCAAATATACTTTCTTTTGTTCCTGCTCTAAAACTTTTTAATAAACTTCGATTTCTGCTTGAACATTTGCCTTGGTCTCTCCCTCAGCCCTGTGCCCCTCAGCAGAGTGATTTCCTCTGAGGAGACCAGAATTGAGTTTGCTGCAGACCCATCAGATTTGCCGTTAGTAACAAGATCTTTCCAGATACTTAGCAGTCTCAAAGTAGCATTGTTTGGGGAGCTGATGTTTTTAGTATCTTTCTTATCATCATCTGTAAAAATTTAGTATTGTTTTCTCTTGAAATATTATACCTCATATCTATTGAAGGGATGGCAGCGTGGTTGACATTGGAACAAAGTAAAAATAGTACTGTAAAACGTTCAGTGTATATTCATTGTCTACATAATTAAAGAACACTTGTGGATTTTTGTTTCCAAATTTCAGTGGAAAGTCTTCATTGTCATTTCTATACTCTCTGATAAAGAGTGTAGGGGGCGTGAGGGGCTACACTGAAATCATTAACAATAAATTCAATTTTTTCAGTAGAGTATGCCTATCCTGGCTATGCATAGAAAGCCCTGTGTTTCCAGAGAATACCTAAAATGACAGAAATTCATATCTATATCAAATCCTAAATCTCAATAGATCATATTTAAACTTGAAAACCACTAGTGTCATCCTCACCATCAGTAATGATAAACACCTAAATTCTCTAAGAATAACACTGAGCATTAGTGCTATTTTAAAGACTGAAAAGTTTCAAAAAAAGATATCAGGAAAGTGACTGAAACCTGACAGTATGATAATACAGAATATAACTTTATCTACAACATAGATTTGAAGCAAACTCAGCTGTTAGTATTTATCCATTTATATAATAGTTTCATAAATATTAAGCTTTTGGAAACACATTATACAATAAGAAATATTTTTATGTTTAGCCAATATGATAGTGTCTCTGAATACGAAGCCATGGAACAGAACTTTCATAAGGACACATAACATCACAATGGAATCTAATATATTCTATTGATTTAATATTTCCAAATCTATAACAAAATCTTAGCTCATGTCTCTGTGAGAAATGAATAAATACAAGGAAATGGAAAGCCTCTGCTATGCACCCAACTAAACACTGCAACACGACGTCCCAACTGATGCACCATCAAAAATTCTCAGCTAGAAAATTCACAGAGTCCATTCTGAGACATTGTTTTCTGTTTTTCCTATTCTCTTTAGGTTGATTCTGAATTCCTCTTTCTAGCTGATTACTTACAAAAGACCAATGCATATCTGTTTTTTCTGATCAACATATTGTTTAACATAAATGACAACGTCATCACTGGCTAGTTTTGTTTAAGTATCAACTTACTTCCTTTGACAACAGACCATGCTAGCTTCATTATCTTTGTCACCTGAAGACAATCTCAGCAGTAGAGAAAATATGAACCTGCATTTTGTATTAATTTAACCACCTATAAAGTAAATAAGAGAACTAAACAAATTATTATAAAGTGAAGTTTAAAAGAAAAATTGTGTTACATTCATTACATGGGCTGTTTTATTTAATAATTAATACTAGTCAGATACTCCAGATCTATAGCTTTGCCTGAAGATTTAAGAAAAAGATAGAAATATTATGTAGTTTTTGACAATATAAATGAGTATAATTCTTGATATAATTGATAAAATAATTAAGTAGCTCATTAATTTATGAGTTACCAAGCATAAACTAAATACATTGACCTTAATTGGGCACATTAAATATGAGAATTAAAGTACTAATATTTTGCTCAAGGATTTAAAGATCCGTGACTGAGAGAAGATTTAAAGAAACAATAAAAATAAAACAGAGTTTTTTTTTTCTATTTTTTATAAGGGCCAATGACAATATGACACAGGAAGCATTATGTCACGAAACTGAACAATGATTTGGATGTACCTAAAAACGTAAAAGGATGTCAAGAAATGTTTTCAAGTATGTACTAGTGATACGTTGAATTAGTCTTATTTGGATTCACCACAACAGACAATATAGAAGCACTTTAAGCCCTGGAGTAACATAACATACTTTCATTTTCAAATAAATCATGTTGACAGTGTTGGGACAAACAAGATAGGAAAACCTGCAGACTCCGGGTAGTTCGAGGATGGATTTAAAGAAAAATAAAAGCTATATTGAGATATAATTCACGTACCATGCAATTCACCCACCTAAGTTGTAGATTCTATTGGTTTTTAGTTTGTTCACAGAGTTATTCAACCAACACCACAATCAATTTTAGAACATTTTCGTCACACAAAAGAGAAACTCCGTAACCATTAGTAGTAATTCCCCATTTCTCCCCACTACCCTCAGTGGCCTATTTGCCCCTCTCTACACCTAATTCTAGGCAATCACTTACCTACTTTTGATCTCTCTATTATTTACCTATTGGGGATTTTTTAAATGATAATAGAATTTTAATTGGTTTTCAATGGAAGATCTGATAGGCATTTGTATATTGAAGAAAATGAAATGTTCTGGCTATCTGGAAAGGAAGAAAAAAATCAGAGGCCTCTATCTCTATTTTCCTTGCTCAATTACTTCTTCTAATTAGAGAATGGACATTAAGTACCAAACCATAGTTGTCTTAGTCCTTATTAGCCTAACAAATTGGCACTGTTTTATCTGCCATTCCTATAAGGGTCAATGACAATATGACCCAGGAAGCATTCTATCATGATTAAAAAAGCAGGAAAGAAATTCAAAAATCCGTTATATGCTCTTTATTGCTACCCTAAAAATAAATTTCATTATTGCACTGTTCTCATTTTACAATTAGGTATATTGATTACTGACTCGGGTCAGTTCGAAGTTTTACTTTTATGAGGACAACATAGCTTACCTTTACCACCATCTACTTTCATGTATTCTGACAAATTCTGCAATTTAAGTATTGAGTGTTAGGAAAATTGAGGAAAGCACTATAGTTGGTGCTAGAAATAAATGGAATGAATAAACATGCCTAGCCAAGTTGTAATTTATAATATCCATCCAAGCAAAACCAAGCTAAAAACATTCTCTTCAAGAAAAAATGATAATATTTAGCCAAAAAGTATGAAATTCCATTCTAGCTCTAACATTTTATGTTACTTTGTGCTTGCTGACTGATTTATCTAACACATATTTAGTATAAAGTAAACAAGACTTTATCCTCAAAGACAAATGCCTGTATTAAAATATTTAAATTGTATATATGTATATATAGTGAAAATTGTGAATATAAATTGAAGAAATGCCCAGAAATGCAACCCAGATTCAAGTTCACATAAGTAATACAGTAGAAGAGTTAACATCTGGTACCCAAGAATGGAAGCTACTACAGGGAATCTATGTTCTAATTGGCAAATTTCTGTTTCAGAATTTATCCTCAGCATTAAATTATAATACAATATTTGTTATACTGCATTTTAAATGTGTAATTGTTTATTTATTCTTCAAATATATTTTGAGAAGCTACCAGGTTTTAGCATATAGAAGATAATAAAAGAGAAAAAAAATCCATTCATCAGAGAACTTGCAGACTTTTGAAATTAAGGAAAAAATAAAAACAAATATCTACAATATGTAGTATGATGAATGACAATAAGAACTTTAAGGATAAACAAATTAAAGAAAGGCATAGGTGTTTCTGAGGATGGAAGTGTTATAGTTATATATTGGGTAGTCAGGAAAGTATCAATAATGAAATTGTTGAATAGAATCACAAAGTTACTTAGAGAGTGAGCTGTAAGCAAATCATTAGAAAGAATCATTAGAAAGAATATTACTGTCAGAAAAATGAGCAAGTGCAAGGCCCTGGGATGGGGTCCTCTAGTAATATTTGAAGAAGGACAATGAAGAATTACAATGTTGAAATAATGAAATAAGAGAGAGAATATTAGGAAGTGAGTTTGAGATATAATGAAGGAGCCGATTATGTAGGGCCTATAGGTAAAATTAATAATCTTTACTTTTTACTTATTTAGGTAAATTTAGGAGCTTTGTTTAGAGGAGTGAATTGCTACAGCTTATGCTTTAATAAACTAACTCTGGCTGTTTAATATGGTTTGGATGTGTCCCTACCCAAATCTCACGTGGAATTGTAATCCTCAGCTTTGGAGGTGGGACTTCGTGGGAGGTGATTGTCTCATGGGGGCAGATTTTTCCCTTGGTGCTGCTCTCATGATAGTGCGTGAGTTCTTAGAAGATCTGATTGTTTAAAAGCATGTGGCATCTCCCCCATCTCTCTTCATTCTACTCCCAGCCTTGTAAGGTGCTGGCTCCTGCTTTGCTTTCTGTCATGACTGAAAATTTGCTGAGGCTTTCCCAAATGCCAAGCAAATGCCAATGTCATGCTTCCTGTACAGCCTTCAGAAACATGAACATATTAAACCGCTTTTCTTTATAAATTGCCCAATCTCCAGTATTTTCTTTATAGCAGTGTAAGAATAGACTAATACTCTGTTATTTTGAGAATAGCCTGCAAGCTAGGAGGAATGAAAAAATTGAAGTCAAGGACACAATGGTGCCTTGGTCCAAAGTTGCAGCAAAAGTTAATAAGCAGCAGCTGGATTCTGATTATAATGGAAAGAAAAGCCAACACAATTTGTAAACATATTTGACATAGGGCAATAGAGAAGTCAAGGATAATGCCAAACATTTTATCTGAGTACTGGAGGAATGAAATTGCCTTGATCTCATAAAAGGAAGATTATAAGAGGAGCAGTTTTGCATGTGAAGGCCAGGAAATTGATATTGGCCATGTTACATTTGAAATGCAGAAATATTTCTTATGCAAATGCCTAAAGTTCAGAGAAAAGATCCACACTGGAAATACATATTTGGCATATTTCAATATGAAACTGGATGAGATTGCTTATTCAGTAAATGTAGATGGCAAATAGACATGGTCTAAGTTATGAATATGTAAGCACTCAACCAAAAACTTGGAATACTAAGGAGCAGTAAGTGAAGAGGAGAGACCAGTAAGTTACAAAGAAAACCAGAAGACTGTAAGGACTCTTGGGCAGTCAAATAAGTGTGTTAATTACTATGTATAAGCAAATGAAATGAAGACTGAAAATAGATCATTACATTTAACAATATGGAGGTCATGGTGATGACATTGGTAAAATCATTTTGGTGAAGTGATGTGGGCAAAGTCCAATTATGTTAGTTTTAAGAAAGAATGAAAAGGGAAGAATTGGAAACTGACTAAATTTAGTGTTCTTTTTTGAAAAGTTTGGATATAAAAGGAATGCAAAATATGGGGTGTTTTCTAAAAGATAAAGTGAGTATAAGCTGTTTTTTATTATTAATAATATTTTAGGGCAGTTTTAGGTTCACAGCAGAGTTGAGTGGAAAATACAGAGAGGTCCTATATAACCCCTGTCCTCACAGGCACAACCACCACGTCTACCAATATCATGAGCCAGAGTGGTACTTTTGTTAAAATTGATTACCCTACATTGATACATCATTATCACCCAAGATTCATAGTTTATGTTATGGCTCATTCTTGGTCTTACACATTCTATGGACTTTGGTAAATGCACGATGTCATGTATTCACTATCAAATTATCATATAAAATAGTTTTATTGCCCTAAAAGTCCTCTGTGCCCTTTGTATTTATCCTTTTCTCACACCAAATGCTCGGCAACCACTGACCTTTTACTATCTCCATAGTTTTCCATAATGTTATGTAGTTGGAGTCATATAGCATATAGCCTTTTCAGACTGGATTTTTTCATATAGTAATATGCAGTTAAGTTTTCTCCCTGTTTCTTCATGGCTTGATAGCTCATTTATTTTTGCTCTAAATAATAGTCTATTATCTGGATGTACCAAAGTTATTTATTCATCCATGTACTAAAGGATATCTTGGTTGTTTCCAAGGTCTGACAATTATAAATAAAGCTGCTATGAACAACCCATGTACAGGTTTTTGTGTCAACATAGGTTTTCAACTCCTTTGGGTAAATATCAAGGGGCATGACTGTTAGCTTGTATGGTATGAATACAGTTACTTCTGTAAGAAACTACCAAATTGTCTTGTAAAGTAGCTGTAACATTTTGCATTCCTACCAGAAATGAATGAGAGTTCCTAGTTTTGCATATCCTCACCAGCATTTGATGTTGTCAGTGTTTAGAATTTTGACCATTCTAATTGATATGTAGTGGTATCCCATGGTTATTTCAACTTACAATTCCTAATAATATATAATTTTGAAAACATATTTTCATATGCTTACTTGCCATCTCTATATCTTCATTGAAAAAGTGTTTTCAGGCATTTTGGCCATTATTCAATTGGTTTATTCACTTTCTTGTTGTTGAATTTTAAAAGTAATTTGTATATTGTGTGTCTTTTGAAAATATTTTTTTCCCAAGTCTATGGCTTGTCTTCTTATTCTCTCTAACTTGTCTTTCACAGATTAGGAGTTTTTAATTGTAATGAAGTCCAGGTTATTAATTATTTTTTCATGGATCATGCTTTTGATGTTGTATCTAAAATGTCATCATTAAACTCAAGGTTTTCTAGGTTTTCTGGTATGTTATCTTCTAGAAGTTTGATAGTTTTATATTTTACATTTAGGTCCATAATCTATTGTGAGTTAATTTTTGTGAATGGTATAAGGTCTCTGCCTAGATTTATTTCTTTTGCATATGGATGTTTAATTGTTCTGGCACCATTTGTTAAAAAGACTGACTTTGTTCCATTGTACTGCTTTTGCACATTTGTTGAAGATAAGTTGAATATATTTACGTAGCTCTACTTCTGGGTTCTTTATTCTGTGCCATTGATAAGTCTGTTGTCTTACTAACGCCACACTGTCTCAGTTACCATTTTATAGTAAGCCTTGAAGTCAAGTGGTTTCTATCTTCTAACTTCATTTTTCTCCTTCAAAATCTAGTCAGCTATTCTGAATCTTTTGCCTCTGTATATAAACTTTGGAATCAGGTTTTTAATATTCCCAAAATATCTTTCAGGGATTTATGGTTAGGGTGTTGTTGACTCAAAAGGCCAAGTTGGAAAAAGCTATTGTGTCTTCCTATTCATGAACATAGATATCTCCATTTATTTGGTTCTTATTTGATAATTTTTATCACAATGTTGTAGTTTTTCTCGTATTTATTTTGGATATATTTAGTAAAATTTGTACTTCAATATTTCATTTTTGGTATGCTAATGTAAGTAGTGATGTGTTTTCAGTTTTAAATTTTGCTTGTTCTTTGCTGGTGCATAGAAAAGGAATTGACTTTTGCATGTTAACCTTGAGTTCTCCAACTTTGCTATAAATTGCTTCTTCTGGTTTTTGTTTCACGGATTCTTTTAAATTTTCTACATACATGATCATATCATCTGCAAACAAAAACAGTTTTATTTTTTCCCCATCTATATACCTTTTATTTCCATTCACTCTTATCTCATTAGCTAAGAATTCCAGTATGATATTGAAAAGCAGGGGTAAGAGGGAACATTCTTGCCTTTTCCCAAATCTAAGCAAAAAAGCTTCAGATTTCTCACTACTAAGTATGATATTAGCTGTAGGTTTGTTGTAGATGTTCTTTACTAAGTTGATGAAGCTCACTTTTAGCCCTACTTTCCTCAAATCTCTACCATAAATGGGTGTCAAACTTTGTCACATTTTTTCTGCATCTTTTGATATGATCATGTGACTTTTCTTCTTTACTCTATGTGAAAGATAATATTAACTGTGTTTTGAGGGTGTATCTAGTCTTGCATACCTACAAAAATCCCACTTGATTGTGGTGGGTAATTTTTAAAATATATTGTTAGGCTTGATTTGCTAATATTTTGTTGATGTTTACATCTATGTTCATGAGAAATATTGGTTTGTAGTTTTCTCTTTTAATGCCTTTTGCTGATTTGGTACTAGTGTAATGCTTGCCTTGAAGGATGCATTAAAAAATATTTCCTCTTCTGTGTTCTGAAAGAAATTGTACAGAATTGGTTTAATTTTCTTCTTTAAATGTTGGCAGAGCTCACCAGTGAGCACATTAGGGTCTCGTGCTTTCTGTTTTGAAACGTTATTTATTGTAGATTTAACTATATACATATTTATTATATATTTTTACATATACTGATTATATTATTTATATAATTATATATTATGTATAATACTATATATATTATATATGCCTAATCAGATTGTCTATTTCTTCTTGTGTGAGTTTTGGCAGACTATGTCTTTCAAATAATTAGAAATAATTTATCCATTTCTTCCTGGTTACCTAATTTGTAGGCTGAGAATTGTTTACAAAGTTGTTTATTATCTTTTAATATTCATGTGGTATTTGTATCCTCTCTTTCATTTCAGATATTATTAATTTGTGTTCTAGCTCTTTCCTTCTTAGCATAGTTTATCAATTTTATCAATTTTTTAAACAAACTTTTGATTTTATTTTTTCATTGACTTCCTGTTTTCAATATTATTTATTTATCTTTTATTATTTCCTTTCTTCTAGATACTTTGGGTTTAATTTGCCTTTGTTTTTATAGTTCCAAAAATAAAAGTTTAGGTAATTAATTTAAGATTATCATTTTCTAATATATGTAATCAATGCTGTGAATATACCCCTAAACACCACCTTCACTGCATCCCACAGATTTTAAGTTGTGTTTTATTTTCATTTAGATCAACATGTTTTAAATTTTTTTCTTAAGATTTCTTCTTTGATCCATGTGTTATTTAGATGTATATTGTTTAACCTCTGGTTATTTTGAGACTTTCAAGCTTTCTCATTGATTTCTAGTTTAATGCCATTGGGGACCTAGAGCAGACATAGTAAGTTTTCTATTCCTTTAAATTTTTAAGGTTCTTTTCAGCTCTGAATCTGTTCTATCTTGATTAATATTCCATGTCATCTTGAGAAGAATGCATAGTCTGCTGTTGTTGAATGAAGTAGTCTATAGATGGAAATTATATCCAGTTGCCTGATGGGGATATTGAGCTCAATTCTATCTTTATAGTTTTTCTGCCTGCCAGTCTTTCTGACAGAGAGGTATTAAATTATTGAACTATAATAATGGATTTAACTATCATGTTTTGCAGTTCTATAGGTGTTTGCCTTATGTATTTTGATGTTCTGTTGTTAAGTGCACATACATTAAAATGTGTTATGTCCTTTTGAAGGATTACTCTATCATTATGTTATCCCTAACTTTTCTTTCACTGAGGTGTGTTCTGTCTACATTTACACATCTAGTCTGACTTTCGATTTACATTCACATGCTGTGCCTTTCTCCATCCCTCTACTTTTAGTCTATATGTGTCTTTATATTTAAAGTGAGTTTATTGTATACAACATATAGTTGAATCTTGTTTTTATATCTCTTCTGACATACTTTGTTTTTGTGTATTTAGAACATTAAAGTTGAACGTGATTATTGATATAGTTAAATTAATAGCCACCATATTTTTTACTCTTTTCTATTTGTTAACATTATTTTTTGTTCTTATTTTTGTCTTTCACATTTTTTCTTTTTTTTGTGGTTTTAATTGAGCATTTATATGATTCGATTTTCTTTGTTTTGTAACATATTGATTAGTTTCCTTTTGTTACTCTTTTAGTAGTTGTCTTTGAGTTTGCAATATACATTTACCACTAACCTAGGTCCTCTTTCCACTAACATTATGCTTCATGGGTAATGCATGCACTTTATAATAACAAATCATTCCTATGTTGTATGTTTTATTACTATGTGTGGTGATAGATGTGTTAATTAACTTGATTATAGTTATTATTTCATAATTTATATAAAATCATGACATTATACACTTTATATATATTCTTACTTTGTCAATTATTTCTTAATGAATCTGAAAAAACATACTTTTAATTTATATCTCCCATCTTTTGTATTATTATTATAATTTATTAAGCTTGTAGATAACAAACATATACATATTTTTATACACATATATATGCACATACATAATAAAATACATTGTTATTAATATGTGGAACAAATTGTTATCTTCTACTCAATAAGGAAAAACAAAAGCTTTTATTTTACCTTTGCTTATCTATTTTTAGATTCATTTTCCTTATGTATGTAAATTGGAGATTCTGGTCTATATTATTTTTTCTTCTGTCTGAATAACTTATTTTAACATGTCTTGCAAGGAAGCTCTACTGACAACAAATTTTTCCAATATTACTTTGTTTGAGAAAATAATTCTCTTTTACTACTGAAGCGTAATTTTTCAGAGTATAGAATTCTAGGTTGGTGATATTTTCTCTCAATACTAAATATATTTCATTCCATTCTCTTCTTTTCCACACAGTTTCTAAGAAGTTGAATGTAATTTTCATCTTTTTTCCTCTATAGCCGAAGTGTTTTTTTTCCTGCTTCTGCTTTAAAATGTTTTAATTTTGATAGTCTTAAGTTCAAATACAATATAGTTAGGTATAGTTTTTGTTTATTTGTTTGTTTTTGGCATTTATTCTGTTTGGTGTTTCTTGAGTTGCCTAGATCTGGGGTTTGGTGTCTGACATTAATTTGGGAACTTTCTCAGCTATTATATTTTCAGATTTTTTTATATTTGTCTTTCTTTGACTTCTGATATTGCCATTATGTATATGTTACGCTTTTACACACAGCACATAGTTTTTGGGTACTCTGTTCTACTTTTTTCAGTCTTTTTCTTTTCAGTTTTTAGATTTGAAAGTTTTTATTAACATACTCTCAAGTTCAGACATTTTTTTTTTCCTCAGCCATATCCACTCTTTTCATGAGCACATCAAAGGCATTCTTTATTTCTGTTGCAATATATTTTAACTTTGAAAAAAAATTTAAAACTTAAAAAAACTTCTTTTTAATATTTCAAATGCATTTAAAAGAAAGGCATTTCACATTTCTTTTGGATTGTTTCTTAAAATTTCTGTGTCTCTGCTTACATTGCCAATTGATTATTGCATGCAGTCTACATTTTCTACTAAAGCCCACAGCATATTAATTAGAGTTGTTTTAAATTCCCAGTCTGATATTTGCAACATCCCTGCTTGGTTCTGATGTTTGTTCAGTCTCTTCAAATTGTGTGTTTGTTTTTTCCTTCTAGTATGCCTTTTGTTTTGTTTTGTTTGTTTGCTTGTTTGTTTTTTGCAAGGTGTATATGATGTACTGTATACAAAGAACTGCTGTAATTAGGCCTTAGTAACACACTGGTAAAAGAAAACATTCAACAGTTCTGTGATTAGGTGATCGTCAGTCTTTCCATGAGCCTATGCCCCTGGACTCTATAAACTTCATCAAGGCTCCTCAGTATTCCCCTACTTTAGATGGGACAGGATGGCTTGTGAGGCTGAAATTGAGTATTTTCCTTTCCACATTTAACTCTAGAGCCAGTTGTATTTTCCTTCCCCCAGGTAGGTTACGCTCTGGCAAAATAGTTTCTCCTGAGGGCACATCTTGTTAAAAATAACAGAATGCTTGAAGGTATTTCAACATCATTCCTTTCACCCTTCTCCTGTTGAGGGCATAAGAAGATTTTTCTTCAATATTCACTGTGAGGACCTGGTAGAGTTTCTGGAGTAAAACTCAAAGAGTGTACCCCACCCATTTCATGACTGTTTTTTTCTGAAAGTGTCATTTTTCAGGCTTGTCCACACTAACCCTCAGCATTCTATCAATTAGAGTTTTGGTTTTCTACCTGAGTAATGGTTTCTGTAGAGGTTTCTGCTCAAGGATATGTTCTGATTCTCTGTATCTGCCTGTCTTTCTCTACAATTTTCAGGGCCATGGTTTGCCCTATAGAAACTTTTGGCAATTCAAAATAATATTTGATCTTCAAAGAACTGAAAAGAATTACAGTTTGATCTAGCAATCCCACTACTGGGTATTTGCTCAAAGGAAAACAAGCCATTATACAAAAAAGATACTTGTATTTACATATGGTTATTGTAGCACTGTTCACGATAGCAGGTATGTGGAATCAACTTAAGTGTCCATCAAAGGATGATTGTATAAAGTAAATTCTTTCATGATTGTGTAAATAATAGAATACTACTCAGCCATAAAAATAATGAAATCATATCTTTTACAGCAACGTGAATGGAACTACCCACAAACCAGATTCAACAAACAATTGCAGAACTCTGCTCTCAACATCTGAAAAATACATATTATTTCAAGTGAATATGAATCATTCACACAGATTGATGCTATAGCATATAGTTTACTTTTAAATTTTTTATTTTCTAATTACTTCACTTGTAGACAGAAAAAAACAATTGATTTCCTATATTAACTTATATCAAACACAACTGATAAATTCCATCACTAATTCTATTTCAACAATACATTTTTTCTTTGCATTTTCTGTGCTTCTAATTATGATATGGTATCTAGTCTAGAACATGTTCTACAGTGATCCTAATCTCCTATTATTCAAAGCCTGTGTAATCCCTCCCAACATTGAATCAAGGGTAACCTGTGTATCATGATTAAGGGAATGTGGAAGTAATATTGCATGAATGTTGAATCTAGATCAAAATGGATTTTTTAAAAACATGTATTTTAAGTTCAGAAGTAAATGTGCAGGTTTGTTACATAGATTAATGTATAATGGGGATTTATTGTACAGATTATTTCATCACCCAGTTATTAAGCCTAGTACCCACCAGCCTGGGTGACAGAGCAAGACTCAGTCTCGAGAAAAAAAAAAAAAAAAGAGTATTGTTATTTTAAGCTTCTGCCATGATGTATCACATAGCAATCAATAACCATTGCCTATGTCTTTGGCTGATAATAAGTTTTATTTTTCCTATTAAACTTTATTTTTCTTATCTTATAACAATGACTAGAATTTCTTTACAATGATGAATAGAAATTGCAGTAAGAGAA
Source organism: Hylobates moloch (assembly GCF_009828535.3). NCBI lineage: Eukaryota > Metazoa > Chordata > Mammalia > Primates > Hylobatidae > Hylobates > Hylobates moloch. The sequence goes on along the minus strand of NW_026652278.1, from coordinate 109,489,280 downwards.
AGCCATTTCTTATCCCTAATTTCAGAAATAAGTCATTCACCCTGAAATACAATGTTTTCTTCAAACCTGCACCTTCTGTACATGTATCCCAGAACTTAAATAATAATTATTAAATAATAATTAAAAAAGAAAAAAAAGTAAAAAACTGAAGCTGAAATACACTACCAGAGTTGTTATCATGCATAGGATCCCCAAAGATCAATGTATAGATTTGGTTCTCATAAAGGCAGGAGGAAAAATACACAACAAATTATATTAACAACAAAACCACACCAAATACTTTAGTAAATAAAAGAAGAAAATTAAATGAGCACTCTATCCTACCAATACCACCAGCTAGGAGGACTAGACTTTGTTCCTATGAAACTTACATTACATAATATTTCAGAAATAAAAATGAATGCATGTACTAAGAAGGCTATAGGAAACAATTTATTTCCAAGTCTCTTGTATGGTTACTCCACAGCATTTCACAAGTTATTGTATTGTGGTTCAACTTTTATTTCCATATTTAGATTTCATTACTTCAAAAGCAAGATGCATAACCTATGTAAAATCACTGTTTAATCTTAATAATTTAAAGACTAAAAATCAGTGTTTGCTGAGCTTGCAAATTTTGTTTTTCTAAGAAATGGCAATAAGAAAGTATCTATTTTCACACTGCACTGAATCACCCTTAGAAAATCTTATTTAGTACTTGAACCAAGTTTAAATACTCCCTTTACTTACATACAGTTTAAAATTTCATATGAGTTTTGCACTCTAAAATTAGCAGTATAAGAATTTATGAATATAAAGTAATTTTAATTAAAGCAGATATATCACAGAATAAATATTAAGTTAGAGGGGAACATGATAGTAGAAACAAAGCAGAGAGCAGGCTATGTGAGTCATGTCAGATTTGGTCATTTTAATCATATATGGTTGTGTATCTTAATATAAATCAGTATCATATGCCCTGAGCTGTGTTTTGTAGATTAGTACCACCAGCCTAGCTGTTTAAAATATTATCTATGAGAGGCCAGATGTAGTTATTCACCCCTCTAATCCCAGTGCTTTGGAAGGCTGAAGTGGAAGGATCTCTGGAGCCCAGTACAAGACTACATTGAGCTATGATCTTGCCACCACACTCCAGCCAGGGCAACAAAGTGAGACTCCCCATGTCTATAATAAATAAAATAAAATATTATCTGTGGGAAAAAGATTCATAGAGACAACATTGATCACAACACTAGAGCTTCAAGGAGAGTAAAAAATTCATGAATGAGTATCTTAGGCAGAAACATAAAAATACTCTTTTTTGTGTTTATCAATATCATCTCCTTTAGGGATTTGTTCCAGAAATTGGAAAAATTCATCAATCAATGAGTGTTAGTTACATTTCAACTGGGTCTGAAATAACAATACAGTGATGCTACCGGAGATACTGGGAGACATTTAAAAAGTGAGAGTGGTCACTCTATTTAACAAGAAAGATGTGTTTCTGCTCTTAGTTTCAGAGGTTATTCAATGAAAATTTGACAACTCTGTTCTTTGCAGTCAGCAAAAAAAAAAATGCTAATTATCAAAGCAACTAATATAATAACCAGGTAGATCAGTAAGCAATATAATATCTTTTGTTTTCTTTTTTTCTTAATGCATCCTGGATGATATACAGATTTTAACAGATCAGTTGATGAAATGTAATTGGACCTGCTCTCCATTATGACCCTTGGAATTCATTGAGACAATTCTTCATGGTGCATAGACCCTGAGCTTCCAAGTGTTTCAAAAAAAAAAAAAAAAAAAAAATGCTGATTCTGTCAAACAAAAGAGAGAAATGTGTTTATTTTTATGTCAAAACCACACATAATTTCATATATAGAAAAATCTCATTAAGATAATGGTATTATTTAAACCAATGCAGAGGCTATATAGGCTGTGGCATTATTTATTTAAAGATTAAAACACGTGTAGAAGGTATATATGCTATAGATATATATAATAATGGATGTATATATATAAAGTTATTAAGTATATATATTAAGTTATTGTGTGTGTGTATATATATATATATAATATATATATAGTTAGTAACTGCCATGGGAAGTATTATAAAACAATTTAAAGATATTTGTTATTTTTTAATAGGGAGAAAAGTGAATGAAATTGTGGAAGGCTACATAGGAATCTTCCCTGGTATCAGAATTGTTTCCACTGTTAAAAAATCTGAAGCAAACATGGAAAATATCTAAAGCAATCAATGGAATTGAATAGAGTTGTGTTTGAGAATGCAGATGTCTGTAATGTCATTCTTTGTACTAATTTAAAAAAATAGTAGAAAGAATCTAACAAGTAAAAATGCACATGGTAACATATTAATACCACTCTTTTCTTTTCTAATTATTATTATTTTTAAAGAATGTTACTCTCTAAAATCAGATTATTGTTAATATTGTTATTATGGTCACTGAATCTCTCTATTCCTTGCCAAAAATAAGAGTTTTAAAATTGCAACATTTAAATTACAGTTTAATTCAGCCACACTCTCCAACATTTCCAATAAATTACTATTGAAAAAATAATTTTTAAATGGGGTCACTTTGTTTTGTTTTTGTGGTTGTTTTGTTGCTGTATAGGTGGAATTTAAGTATAGTAAGACACACAGGTTATAAGATTTTGATTTAGTAAGTTTTGGAAACTTATGTATACACCATCATAAATATCATCACTACTATCAAATGAGAATACATTCATAATTCCTCAGAAAGTTCCCACACGACCCTTTCCAGCAAACTATACTGTGTGTGTGTGTGTGTGTGTGTGTGTGTGTGTGTGTGTGTGTGTGTGTGTGAGACAGAGAGAGAAATCAGGTGTTATAATATATAAAATGTTGCGTTTTTTTTTTCAGGATTTTCTTGGCTGTCCTAAGTAGTTGTTTCTCTAAGTAAATCGTTCAGTTAGCTTCTCAAATTCTACAAAAGCCTTTTATGATTCTGATTAATTAATTTCATTTAATCTGTGTCCATTCCATTCCATAAATATGATTTTGCAGTTTTTAGTATATAGTTTTTGCATATTTTTTGTTAACATCATTCTTAAGTATTGTATGAGTAACAGGACAAATAAAGTGTTTTGACAATGTTTGCAATTAAAATTTACTAGTGTTATTTAATAAAAGCATAAGCAATGAGACAAAACATTGGCAGGGTATTCTTTTTGGCAAAAAAATTTGCAGAAACCATTCAAAGTCAAAGCACAGAATTTGCCCAGCTTATTTGATCATACAAGTATAACAATGGTATTCATACTTCCTTGTAACAGGATGCATGCAGCAATGTTACTCAAGAGGAAAGCAATTTGCAGTTCTGAGAAGTCCTTGTTATTTCCCACATTAATCAGCTCTGGCGACCTGAGTGCAAATACAAATTATGAGAGTTGATGAAACTGCCAAAGTGAGAGGTAAGGAGTTCAGTGCTTGAAAAGACAGAATAAAGATATATGTAACTATTAAGTTGGCCCCAGACCAATAAGATAAGTAAAAGAACAAAAAAACAAGGAATTGATAAAGAGGTAGAATCTAATTCTTTTCTCAGAGCAAAAACTATGATTAAAAAGTAGCAGAGAATATATTTAACCAAAGTATGGCAGGGGGGAAGCAGACAGGGTCCTAGGCAGGAAGGAGCAGGTCCCCAGTGAGGCCTGAACTTCAAGCCGGGGATGGCCCGAAGTCTGGGGCCCGGACTGCCGGTTCCACATGGAGTCCACGACCTGGAGTGATAACTTCCCTGATGCCTTTTGGCCAGTCAAATGGTGCATTTTCTGGGCCCACTCATGGACCAATTGGCATCCACATCCTCCATTCTGAGCCCATAAAAACCCTGGACTCAGACACACATTGGGACTACCTGCCTGCAGATAGGACCTACCCACTTCAGGTCTCCTCTCCACTGAGAGCTGTTCTATTGCTAAATAAAGTTCTTCTCTGCCTTGCTCACCCTCCACTACTTTGCATTACTTTGTGTTTCCTGGACGTGGGACAAGAACTTGGGACCTGCCGAAAGGAGGGCATGAAAAAGGCTGTAACATTTTCCTGGCCAGCTCACTGAGCTGTGGACGGTGACATGCTCCCATTCACTGGACTGTGGTAGTGAACAGTGGCAACCTTTCTGGAGGTGCAGACATTGGAATTCTCTGAGCCAGAGCTGTAACACCATAGCCCTCCCGTCCTCTGCTAGCATTGGGTGGCCACCTCACATGATGAGAAGCAGCAGCAGGGCCAGGCCAGCCCAGGAGCCATGGGCCAGAGCAGGATGGAATTACTAAATGAGCTGTAACACAAATAGTCTGAAACACATCCCTTCACCATTTGCTGTGCTGTAGGTGGTAGGAATGAAAGAGCTGTAACATGCTGACTCTGACAGGTATTTAGAGGCTTTACAGAATTCAACATAGGTGTTTGAATTCTCCTGGAAGGATGTTATGTTACTTTTGAATCAAACCCTGACTACTGCTAAAGCAGGCCGCCCTGCAAGTGGCAGAAAATTTTGGGGATGAGCTTTATATATCATATTGTGCCAGGAAAAAATGGGCCTTATCCAGCTGGAAGAATAGCAGTACCATTGAAAGACCCTAAATAAGACCCCACTGATAAAATGGGAGAATGGAAAAGAAAACACTTTGAGGTATACATACTAGAGTGCATACAAAGGACTAGAACTAAGTCTCTCAATTATTCCAAACTATCCATGATAGACTGGGGATCAGATGAGAACCCCAGGGCCTCCTTGGGAAGGCTAAGAAGGGCTTTGGTAAACCACATCTTTCTACCTCTGGATTCAGTTGAGGGACAACTAATCCTAAAGGATAAGTTTATTACTCAGGCAAACCTGGATATCAGGACGAAGCTGCAGAAGCAAGCCATAGGACCAGATAGTGCTTTGGAGAACCTCCTGAAAGTGGCCACCTCAGTCTTTTACAATAGGGATTGGAAGGAAGCCTGAGAGAGAGGGGAGACAGAAGAAAAATGAAGAGGCACTAATGGCTGGCTTGCAGGCTGACAAACCCCAGAATCCCCGAGAAGCAAGTGTTAACTGCTACAAAGTGGCAAGCCAGGGCACTTTAGGAAGCACTGCACAGGCCACATGAGGAAGCCACCTTGAACTTGTCCAATTTGTGATAGGACCACTGGAGGGTGGACTGTCCCTGGAGACGCAGGCTACTCCCAGCAGAACTGATGGGTCCCAGGGCTCCTCTCCCTGGCTCTGGTGGTTCAGACCACCATTACCATCCAGGAGCCCTGGGTGATTCTGGAAGTTGAAGGGAAGAATGTGGACCTCCTCCTGGACACTGGAGTGGGCCTTTCAGTTCTCTTCTACAATCAGGTGCCCCCACTTCTCTCAGCATGAACATGAGGGGCATCTCAGGAAAGCCTTTAATCTGAAATTTTTCCAACCCCTTAGTTGTAGTTGAGGAGACCTCAACTCACGCTTTTTTAATCCTGCCCAAAAGCCCAACACCTTTGCTATGCAGAGATATCTTAGCTCATGTAGGAACCACCGTCTTTTTGGCTTCAGGAATGACTCTTTGTTTCCCTCTAGTGGAGACCAATATTAACCCAGAAGTTTGGGCAACTTCAAGGAAAATTGGCTGAGCCACAATCACTATACCAGTTTGGGTCCATCTTAAGGATCCTACCTCCTTAGCTAAACAAAGACATATCCCCCAAAACCAGAAGTTAAGAAAGGACTAGGAGCTAGCGTCGATAACTTGAGGCTGCAGGGCCTCCTTAAATCCTGCAACAGCCCTTATAATACCCCGATATTGTGGGTACAAAAACCCACTGGGGACTGGCGACTGGTCTAGGATTTCTGCCTCCTTAATGAGGCTGTGGTTCCAATACACCTGGCATTCACAGTCCCTATACCGTGTTAACTCAAATACACGAGGGAACTAAATCATTCACAGTCCTGGACTGAAAGGATGCCTTATTTTGAATACTGTTACACCCAGTCTCCTGGTATTTGTTTGCATTAGTGGATCTCTTCAACTAGACCACCCAGCTAACCTGGATGGTGTTACTTCAGGGATTTTGAGATAGCCCCCACCTGTTTGGGCAGGCATTGTCAAAAGATCTCTCTGAGTTCCTTTATCCTCCAGGTAAAGTTTTACAACATGTAGATGGCATTCTCCTTTGTGTCCCAACTGAGGAAGTCTCTCAGGAGCACAGTAGGGTTCTTCTTAATTTTGCAGCTAACAGAGGAAATAAGGTCTCAAATCTAAGACTCAGCTCTGTCAGCCTTCAGTGAAGAACCTAGGCCTAGTCTTGTCAGAGGGGATGAGGACACTAAGCAAAGAAATGTTCAAGCCTGTCTCCTCTTTTCCCCTCCCCAAAGCCTTCAAGCAACTGAGGGATTCTTGGGCATTACAGGGTTCTACAGCTTATGGATATGGATACCTGGGTATGGTGAAATAGCTTGTCCCTTATATCGCCTAATAAACAAAACTCAGGCAGCTAAAACCCACTCCCTAATTTGGAAACCAGAGGCTAAAAGGGCCTTTGACCAATTAAAACAAGGCTTGTTTGAGGCACCAGCCCTTAGTCTTCCCATAGGGAAGTTGTTCAATCTTTATGTATCAAAAGGAGATATTAGATTATCAGAAAGATGTTAATGAAACATATGGTAAACATGGTTTCTCAGAAAACTTTGTTACCAGTCATATTTCTAACATGTTATTGTCCTTTTTGCCAGTTTGGTTTATTTATAATCGTAACAATAAAAGGAATAAATTGGGAAACTACCATACATTTTTCGTTTCTGATATGGGTAGTATTTGTTAAGGGAGGAAAGGTAAAATTTTTGCATTGAATGAGTGAAGGCTATCACTTATCAGATAAAAATAAATACTTTGAAGAACTATTTTGTGTATATTACTTACATGATTTGGCTCTGTGTCCCCACCCAAATCTCATCTTTAATTGTGTTGCCATAATTCCCATGTGTTGTCAGAGATAGGGACCCAGTGTGAGATCACTAAATCATGGGGGCACTTTCCACCATACTGTTCCTGTGGTACTGAATAAGTCTCATGAGATCTGATAGTTTTATCAGGGGTTTCTGCATTTGCCTCTCCCTCATTCTCTCTTTGTCTGCTGCCATTCATGTAAGACGGGGACTTGCTGCTTCTTGTCTTCTGCCATGATTGTGAGGCTTCCCCAGCCATGTGGAACTGAAAATCCAATTAAACCTCTTTCTTTTTAAATTTGCCCAGTCTTGGGTATGTCTTTATTAGCAGCTTGAAAACAGAGTAATACAGTAAATTGGTACCAGTAGAGTGGTGCATTGTTGAAAAGATACCCAAAAATGTGGAAGTGACTTTGGAACTGGATAAGGGGTAGAGGTTGTAACAATTTGGAGGGCTCAGAAGAAGACAGGAAAATGTTGGAAAGTTTGGAACTTCCTAGAGCCTTGTTAAATGGCTTTGCCCAAAATGCTGATAGCAATATGGAAAATAAGGTCCAGGCTGAGGTGGTCTCAGATAGAGATGAGCAACTTGTTGGGAACTAGAGTGAAGATGACTCTTGCTGTATTTTAGCAAAGAGACTGGTGGCATTTTGCCCCTGCCCTAGAGATTTGTGGAACTTTGAACTTGAGAGAGATGATTTAGAGTATCTGGCATAAGAAATTTCTAAGCAGCAAAGCATGCAAGATGTGCTTTGGTGCTGTTAAAAGCATTCATTTTTAAAAGGGAAAAAGAGCACATAAGTTTGAAAAATTTGCAGCCTGACAATGTGATAGAAAAGATAATCCCATTTTCTGAGGAGAAATTCAAGCAGCCTGCAGAAATTTGCACAAGTAACGAGAAACCAAATGTTAATCCCCAAAACAATGGAGAAAATGTCACCAGGGCATGTCAGTGGTCAACACGGCAGCCCCTCCCATCACAGGCCTGGAGGTCTAGGGAAAAAAAAATGTGCTTTCATAATGTATCTTTTAGAAATATTTATTTAATACTCAAATATTTTTCTTATTGGAAGCACAGTTATTCTACTTCAGGAAAAAAATTGTATCTTGTGAGTTTGGTAGAGAAGAGAGATAGTTGAAAAGATCAAAATTTCCAAAATAAACTATTTATTGATCCCGTTATTTGTTATCCAAAGTTTGTGGCAAATTTAACTAGCTAGTAAATAAGAATGCATTGGTAGAAGATTAATTAGCATTAAAAATAGATTGCACTTGTGTAATTTCACACTTACATATTACTTTAAAAAGCATGAATTAATTTAGGACAAAAGCCATAAACAGGTATAATACAAGATTAAAGCACCTTCACTTGCATTATTTGCAAGTCATAGGTCTGTTTTGTAACAGAAAATGATAAGGATTTCTTTTGTCTTTGGGGCCTTTATTGTACAATATTTTTGCTTTGCTTTTACAGATTTGGTTCCTTATTATTACTTATTATCAGATCTTGTGAAAAGTGTCTAATTCTCAGTCTGTCCGTTTTGTAACATCATCAGTAACTTTGGTGGCAAGTATCAGAAAGACAATGACATCGAATGGGTGTGAGCCACGGAAATGGATACAGGAAATGGATTTTTGCTCTCCTGCAGTTGTAGGCTATAACCAAACCTATTTTAGGGCCTGTAAGGTAGGAGAGCTGCCAGGAAGAATATAAATCATGACTGCCACAAAAGTGACATCCATAGATTGATGCATTCTATACAAGGGAGAAAGGTGGTATGTTAGGGACATTAGAATCATTTTTCTTGTCAGAAATAAATGGTGCACAGTCTTCTTTGCCCTTGCCAACATTTTGCACACTTTAGTTTTCAAGGTAGTTGTCTTTTGTGCTGCTGTATATGAGAAAAATTTTGAAAAATTTAAAAATAATTACCATCCACAGTCTGGATTTATAGAGAAAAAGTGATATGAATCAATTACTTTGGAGATCAGTAATTGATTTTTCATAAAACCACTACATAAAAAGATTGCATTTTTCTCTGTTTAAGGCTCTGAGATTTACTGTTGGATTTAACATACTGAAACTGGTTTTGCTTATCCTCTGTTTTAACCAGAAAAGAGGACACAAGTCCATGTCACTTATTGCTGTGAATATTGGCATAATCAAGCAGAATTCAGCAAGAGCAAAAATGTGTGTAATACCAATGGCCATTTTAGTAGTTTTCCAATGGATGCTTGTTCAATATATGAAGTTATAGAAATCAACATAAGCCAAATTCTAAAATTATATTTTGTAAATATCTAATAATCAACAAATCATAAACTTTAGTAACGTATTTGAACATACCTTCAATTTCCTTTTATGACAATTTTTTTCTGTCATTATGCTAGTATTTGTCATATAAGCCATCATTTAAAAAATACATTGACTTGCTTTTTACCTCTTCTCTCCAGAAAATGTACTTTAACTGTTTTCTCTGCTTTATATTCTTGGAAGTATTGAGAAATATCATATTAGTCATAAACTTTTTTCAAAATATACTAACTTGTGAAAAGAGAAATTTTATAAGGGACACAGGTGGGTATATTCTTAAAAGTACTGCATATTGATATGTTCTAAATGAACAGATTATGGTGCATAGAAAACACTATTTCCAACTTCCAAATCCCATCAGTATGTGTTATTTTCATCATTTGTAGCATAATATTATAACATCTACATGATTCTGTTTTTATATCTGTAAAAGATAAATTGAATAAACTCTCTAGATATATAAAGCAAAACAACAGTGTATATCACCACATACATTACTTGACATTACAAATAAGAATACGGCTTTTTGAACTGTTTAAAATTAAACATGGTTAACCAGGTGTGGTGGCATGCACCTGTGGTTCCAGCTGCTACTTCAGAGGCTGAAGAGGGGTGGTCACTTGAGCTCTAGTATTTGAGGTTGCAGTGAGCTATGATTGCACAACTGTGCTCCAGCCTGGGTGACAGAGCAAGATCTTATCTCTAAATTAATTAATTAATTATAAAAAATTAGACATAGGACAGGAGGAAAATTAAAAGTCTTCCAAGTTTTTGAAGACAAAACATCTATTTTATGTTTTAATTTATAGGTAACTGCTTCCACTTGTGATCTTCCTCCACTGTAAAGGCACAGAATACACAAATGTCCTCCATTTCCATATCCTATTTCTGAATCCAGCTTTAAAAATGTGTAAAATATTTGGCATTTTGAAGTAATTTCAAACGTATCTCTAAATATTTAGTAATTGTGATTGATAACTATTGCTCTTAGTAAGATGCCTTGCTTCCTGCTTTAGCTATGTTAATTCTGTCAGATCCCTTAAGGAAACAGAGACTGTTTTCTGTGATTGGCACATTTCTCTTTGAATGCTTTCTCCTCCCCAGCATGGGTGTGGCATGCAAAATAATGCCCCCACATCTAGGATGTCAGCAACCTCATCTCTCAAACCTGTGGATGTTACTTTACATAGCAAAAGAGACTGTGCAAGTGGATTAAACTAAGTTCCTTGATATGGGCAGAGTATCCTGTATTAACCTGGTGGACCCAATGTAATCATTAGAATATTTAAAAGATGAAAGAGGAAGACAAAAGAGTCAGAGACAATGTGGCAAGGAAAGCAGAGTTTAGAGTGATGAGATTGCTGGCTTGGCAGTTGAAGGAAAAGGCCACAAACTAAGAAATTCAGGTGAACTCATCTTTAAACTGGAAAAGAAAGAGGGATAGATTTTCTCCTAGAGCCTCGAGAAGGAATACAATCTTGCCACCACGTTGATTTTAGCTTGGTGAAACCCATTTTAGTTTTATGACCTCGAAAATTGTGAGATAATACACTTTCTGTTTCTGTAAGCCACCAAGTGTGTGGTAGCTTTTTTACAGCAGCAATAGGAAAAATACAATGGGTAACATCAATCCTTCAGTTAGCTCCCAGGTGAAACAGCACTCCTATCAATAACTCTCTTTTCCAAACTAGCCATTAAATAATCTTTTATCATACTCTCATTCCTTATACTATTTTCCTCACTACATAGTGACAGCGTTTGATATTCCATGACACTTACCAGAATGTAATCTCGGTATAGAAGGAGAATTTATGTCAGGGTACACAGAATCTTTGGCAGAAAAAAATATTCAATAAATATGTTTGCATAGACAAAGGAATAAATAAAATAATAAAGCTAACTACTAATACTACATATTTATGAGTGTATGCTATGTATTTATAAATGAATGCACCTGTGTACCTCTGCATGTGTGTGTATATGCAGCTTTTTAACTCTAGTTATACTCATCATATATGTCTGCCAGTAGAAATAAATTATCACATGCTCTCAAATACAGAAAGGAAGGATATGGAAAAGATCACCAAGTGAGGTAAGCATTTAAAGTTATAGGATGTGAAAATGGAACTCTGTTATTTCTAGATTTTTCTGAGTACATTGTAATCTAATTGGTAAAACTTATTCTGATGTGAAATAAGGTAAAAATGACAATGAGATATCACTAAATAACATCAAAGAATGGCTAAATTTTAAAATGTTTGATTCTACTAACTACTGGTGAGAATGTGGACAAGGTAACCAAACTTTATTGTAACCACTTTGGAAAAAGGTTTTTTTTGTTGTTTTTTGTTTTGTTTTTTTTTTTGAGATGGAGTTTCACTTTCTGCCCAGGCTGGAGTACAACGTTGTGATCTCGGCTCACTGCAACCTCCACCTCTCGGGTTCAAGTGATTCTCCTGTCTCAGCATCCCAAATAGCTGGGATTATAGGCGTGTGCCACCACGCCTGGTTAATTTTGTATATTTAATAGAGAAGAGGTTTCACCAAGTTGGCCAGGCTGGTCTCGAACTCCTGACTTCAGGTGATCCAGCTGCCTCAGCCTCCCAAAGTGCTGGGATTACAGGCGTGAGCCACCATGCCTAGCCAGAAAATAGTTTGGGAGGAGAGGCGTGAGCCACCATGCCTAGCCAGAAAATAGTTTGGGAAGAGATCAAGACCATCCTGGCCAACATGGTGAGACCCAGTCTCTACTAAAAATACAAAAATTAGCTGGGCGTGGTGGTACACACCTGTAGTCCCAGCTCCTAGGGAGGCTGAGGCAGGAGAATCACTGGAATTCCGGAGGTGGAGGTTGCAGTTAGCTGAGATAGCGCCACTGCACTCCAACCTGGTGACAGAGCGAGACTCCGTCGCAAAAAAATAGAGAAAGGACAGTATAAAATACCCATCTGTTTAAAGTTTGCCAAAAATACTTTGGCAATTATAATTTAATTTTTAATAGTTCTAATACTTCTTATTAATTTCCAAGTAATTAAAGAGAAACACGTGCTTTATTTCCAGACTATCTAAATGAATCATATAAACTAGCTATGTATAAGGATTATTAGTCTCTGAGCATATGTTTTCAAGCACAGTTTCAAAGATTAAAATAGAAGTGTATTAGAAGTAAAAAATTTCCTTGGAAGTTTACCTTTAGGGAAACACTATATTATTCTTAGATATAAAAATATTGAAAAGTGAGGCTACCTCTGTATTATAATGTTTCTTCTGTACTTTACTATTTTAGCAAAATCAGAATCAATGTCAGTTTATATTTTAAGGTAATTATTTTAAAAGACAAATAACTAATTTAAAAGAGCTTTTTATAGCTAAGCTATTCGTATAAATAATATTGAGTTATAAAACACAGACATCAAAAGGTTGTATTGCATAGCTAACAGCAAGAACTAATTATTAACACCTATTTGAAATACAGTACCTTAACTATAGTGAGAACTTTTATTGATATTTTTAAATCAAATGTTTCTTATAACAAAATCAATACAGCATTTTAAATAGATAATTCGACCAATGCCTGGCAATCATCTGAATACATGAGACCAAGAAAAGATTGAGGATAATCAGAAACTGATTCATATGTTTTTCTGTTGATTCCACCTGTAAGCTTGTTTATGCAATGTTAATTCCTTGAAGTATTAATGTGTAATTAATACTCCATAATTAATTCTATAATCAATGACTATTACATGACAAAGACAAAGATTAACAGTATTACGTTAACACTATTTGGCTTCTAGTGTCTTTTATCTTTTAATATATGCAAGCCAACAAACAGAAACAAATCAACTTATAATATTTAATCCATGTTTTAGGGTAAAAAATCTTTCACCATTTCCTAGAAAGGAAGATTGGACTCAAACCAAAATCTAGGAACTTTACCTGGATGTATCTTATAGTTATTATTGATTATTGACTGCTGTGTGCATCCATTTTCTCACTCTTAGATGGAAGTGTCTGTTGCATTTTTCCTATGCTTTGGGTGTGTAGGAGCCAAAAACCTTATTCTTTTAGTTCACAAGTCTTCAGACCAAGAGTAAGGGCAACAAAGGATAGGACTTTCCTTTATCTGCTCCTGGATCTGATTTAGCTTACAAAAATATCCTGTGTAAGAAGCCTGAACCTGATGCCATATTGACATGAGACTATTGTTTGCATTGGAAGGAAAAAGTGTATATTTCATGTCAGAGGAAACAAAATTTATTCCCAACGGAAAGGATGTGGCTATTTAAAAAATTAGCAAATACTAGGTACATTTCTCATTAAAAGTTGATGTGTATGGTCCACACCCTCCCCTCCATCCTCACCCCACCTTGAAGTAAAACAGGCTTGTGCCTACCTTGATACTGAAAATTATATAATGTGACTTCTAATACTAGGTCATAAAAGGCCATTTAGTTTCTGTCTTGTTTGCTAGAAATCCCACTTTTGGAGCATTAAGCCACCCTTTCATGATAATACTAACGATGCACCTAGAGGCCACAAGTAGGCATTCTGGTAGACAGTCCTAGAGTACCTTAACCTTTTCAAGGCTTCTTATAAACTTTGTGTTTATAAGCATGAATTAGCTTTATCCTTAGGGCAAGTTTAGCCTTACTTAAAACAGTGTAGTTTTCCTTGGATCTTGTCTGAATGTCACAAGTGTTCAGTGAGGATTCTACTTTCTGGCTGTTCCAATCTTGAAAGTTTCCAAGTCCTCTGTGAAGTCTTGGGAAACTTCAATTCACAATTCCTCCATATATGCAAAACCTACACAAATGACATATGAGGTTCTTATCTGTTATAATGAAGAAATTCAGTTTTGAGCTTTGTAGCCAAAAGACCTTTCCATGAACTAATACATCTCTCCTTCTAACTGCCACATAGTCTTTCAAAATACTGGCTAGACGTTATCATTGCAAACATTATTATTATTGCAAATAGGGGAAATAATTTTAATATGCTATCTTGTTGACCTAGTAAATATTCCCAGGTATAATTGATTTACAGTAAAAGACGATACAGCTTAATAGTGAAAAACACGCGCTCTGGAGCCAGACTGGATTTAAATCTTTGCTCTAACCCTTACTAGGGAAGTGAATTTGGCCATATTACTTAACCTCTCTGTGCCTCAGTGTTTTGTCTCTTGAAAAGGGGTGGGGGAGGGGAGATTATCACAGTATCTACCTCATTGGGTGTTTCAAGAGAGTTAAATTCATAAATATAAATGAAATGCTTAGCACAGCAACTGATAAGTAGTGCTGGGAGTTTGCTGTTATTATTATGCTATTGTTGTTATAATTAATGATCTGAAGAATAACCAGAGCTCTATAGGTTTATCATGATTACTAATGAAGATGCCACTAAAAAAAAGAATTCAGGAGCATCTTGGCGGTGGCAGCGAGTTTGAAGATGTAACGATCAACGTTGAAGATCACCGCTCGCAACCCCGGGCCTGGCGCCGGGTAGGGGCGCGGCGCTCGATTTCCTTCCCTGCCTCCGCCGTCCCCCTGGTGCGCATGCTCAGCTCAGCTCGGCCCTCGCCTTTGATTTATTTTTTTTCTGGGCGGCCGCTGCGACCCGGGACTGACTTCGGGATGGGAAGTGGAGCCGCCGGAGCTGCTACCGTGGCAGCGGCGCTGTGAGGAGCAGCCAGGGGGAGGCAGCTGCGGCTCGCCGGTGAGTATCCGGGAAGCGCCACCATGGGGCTCCGTAAGAAGAGCACCAAGAACCCCCCCGTTCTGAGCCAGGAATTCATCCTGCAGAATCATGCAGACATCGTCTCCTGCGTGGGGATGTTCTTCCTGCTGGGGCTTGTGTTCGAGGGAACAGCAGAAGCATCCATCGTGTTTCTCACTCTTCAGCACAGTGTTGTTGTCCCTGCAGCAGAGGAACAAGCCACGGGATCAAAGTCCCTCTATTATTATGGTGTCAAAGATTTGGCCACGGTTTTCTTCTACATGCTGGTGGCAATCATCATTCATGCCACAATTCAGGAATATGTGTTGGATAAAATTAACAAGAGAATGCAGTTCACCAAAGCGAAACAAAACAAGTTTAACGAATCTGGTCAGTTTAGTGTGTTCTACTTTTTTTCTTGTATTTGGGGCACATTCATTTTAATCTCTGAAAACTGCCTGTCAGACCCAACTCTCATATGGAAGGCTCGTCCCCATAGCATGATGACATTTCAAATGAAGTTTTTCTACATATCCCAGTTGGCTTACTGGTTTCATGCTTTTCCTGAACTCTACTTCCAGAAAACCAAAAAACAAGACATCCCTCGTCAACTTGTCTACATTGGTCTTCACCTCTTCCACATTACTGGAGCTTATCTCTTGTACTTGAATCATTTGGGACTTCTTCTTTTGGTACTGCATTATTTTGTTGAATTACTTTCCCACATGTGCGGCCTGTTTTACTTTAGTGATGAAAAGTACCAGAAAGGCATATCTCTGTGGGCAATTGTGTTTATCTTGGGTAGACTTGTGACTTTAATTGTTTCCGTACTCACTGTTGGGTTTCACCTGGCTGGATCGCAGAATCGGAATCCTGATTCCCTTACTGGAAATGTAAATGTGTTGGCAGCTAAAATTGCTGTTCTGTCGTCCAGTTGCACTATCCAAGCCTACGTAACATGGAACTTAATTACTCTCTGGCTTCAGAGGTGGGTAGAAGATTCTAATATTCAGGCCTCATGTATGAAGAAGAAACGGTCGAGATCTTGTAAAAAAAGAACAGAAAACGGAGTGGGAGTGGAAACTTCAAATAGAGTAGACTGTCCGCCAAAGAGGAAAGAGAAATCTTCATAATATTTGCAAGCGCATTGATTAATGTCTGCAAAGGAATCTGCTCTTTGAGATTTCTTTCAGCACTAGAGATTTTTCTGTTTTGAAAATAGTTCGTGCTCTTTGGTTTTTGTTATTGAACGGTCTCATGTATTTTTAAAAGACATTTGAGGGGAGGATGATTATTATGAATGGGAAAAAAAGATTTTGGTTGAGACTAAATTACTCATCATCAAAATAATGTCAAAATACTTTTGGGGATCACCACTATATTTTGTTTTGATTTTTAACCTTTCAACATTTTCCTAGTGATTTGCAGAGATAACTGCACAATTTTGCATATCAATGATACTAGTTCTTACTCCCACCAGTGTTTCATAATACCAACAAGATGGTCTGTCCTAGCAAGATTATGTGTTTAATGTTTGCTTTGGGGTAAAATAAAAGTACGAAAAAGGTGGAAGTCAAATCAGTATTCTGTAATTGTTAGAATTTATTTTTTAAGAATTTACAACTCAGAAAAGATTGGTAAACTCACCAAAATAATAAATGTTCTTAATTTTACAGGTAGTGATTATTAGTGTTTCATCCCCATTTAAAAAAATACAGTACTAATGGGTAACACATATGGAGGTTTATTGCCATACATATTGCATCAAAATATCATTAATTAATATACAAATATTAAAATCATTCCTGTCTATTCCACTTGTAAATGGGAATTCATGAAATTAAATATTACTTTAAAAAGGACATTGGACTTAGTCTTTTTTATATATGTTTATTAAAAATGATTCTTAATGAGGCCTTGTAAGATCATTAGCTACAGCATCTTAGAAAAATATTGTTTGTATACCAGATTGAAAAATCATACTTGGCATGTGTATAAAAAGAATGTCAGCTAATTACATTTGGAAAACATGTAATGTACCAACCTTCAATAAGTTGAAAATTAGATAGTCACATGAAAGGCTTTTGAAAAATAATGTTATTATTTGTTTTCATCTTTAATCGGGGAACATTTATCTGTATAAGACATATTTTGAAGATTATTTACATACACATATATATATAATCTGTATCTTTGCAGAAGCCAATAGAAACAATGGGAATTAGTGGGTGAGTATACGTATTGCCTCTCAATCCTTATTTCAGTTTTATTTCCATAATGTGTTTATATAATTTTTCAGTAAGATAGTACTTTACAAATATGCTAGGGGAAGGCCATATATTTCCTCTTCCTTTATATTTTCTCCTACTATGTCTCTCATTTCTAAATATTTTATAGCCAGCCCTCTCTTTGGTTTAAGTAATTCAACTCTCCCAAGCATGGAGGGCCCTCAAAATTAAGTTTAGTACTTTTATTACAGATCACAGACAGAAGAGCCACTCTTGGTAAAACATTCCTTTCTGTCTGCTTTCAGAAGTAAATATCAAAGCAAGATTTCATCTTTTTTTTAAATATAGAATCTATCATCTTACCTATTTTTTTCGATTACTGAATACTGTAATATTGGTAGCACATGTTGTAAGGTCCAAAGTAAACCAACTGTTATGCAACTGAAAAACAAAGATTTTTACCTTCTCGTATGACAGAGAGTTCTTTTTTTAAAACCATTCTAGCCCATTACCTGTAACCCCACTCCTGGTAACAAATGCCCTATATGTTGTATACTTCTTTACAAATAAGTGCAGATCTGACTCAAACTGGAAAAATAAATTGCAGAAAAAATATTATGTTACATGATTCACAATGCCAAGAGTTAAATTTGGCTTAGCAATAGATGTGATTAGGATTTAGATCAATTTCCCTAGGATTTTTCTTGGCTCTAACCCCTTAGCTTTATGTTCTTCATGGCAGCAAATAATGAAAGCTATTCTAGGCTTCGTTTCTTTAACCCTGTGATGGAAAGAAAGAGAAAAAAAACTAATTTCAAAAATTCCCAAGACAATGGGAGTTACCTTTAGTAAAGTCATTTGATAAAGGAGTATACTGGGCTGATTGATGTAAGTCAGGTTTCATGCTTCACCCATGGAAAAAGGCAAAGCCTGTTTGTGTGTGTGTGTGTGTGTGTGTAACATATTAGTTCACAAGAGGAAGCAAGGTTATTGAGAAGAATAACGGGAAAGATGCTGGCTACATCTCAACTACTCACAGTGGTATTCCTACTCAATAAATATTGTCAGAAAATAAATGTATGCCAAATAAATTATGAAAGCAACATTACAAATGAAATTTAGCTCAATACAAATTAGGTATTTTTAAAAATTTATTCTCAAAACATTCATGCTATGATAAATCTCAGTGTGATGATTTGGTCTGTGTCAAAATGGACCACATGGAAACATAAATTTTCATTATGATTTGAGTTATTATTGAAGCAGGCATTAATTAACCCTGTGATGGCTCAAATAGCTGATTATCCCACCCGCCCCCCACCAACACCAAAACTGCAGAAATCATAAAGGTGTATCTAATATTTATATTTAAAGATTTTCTGATTTATTACCTTCAAAGTTTAGCTTTATATTTTAAATAAGCCTACAAGTATAGGTTTTTCCAGCATGGGGTCAAAGTATATGTTTATTTTTGAAAAACGATTCTGTTAGCATTTAATTAACGGTGTATACCATTTGTTTTTAAACAAATAGTATCAATGTGTCATGCAACCTACATATCTTTTAAGGGACAAAAAAGTTTTAGGACTCATTATTCTCTTACTGGTAAGTATAATTCTCCATTTATTTTAATTAAAAAAACATAAAATACTTTTTCATTTATCTTTCATCAATATTTGTTTATCGGTAGCAGACTTATGCATAACCAATACCATATTAACTTGGAATAGATTTAAGAAGATTAGAGTTATTAAATTAATAATTTAAAGCTTGCTTGAAAACATAAAATATTCTGATATTCCTTTAAGTTGGAAAAATAAAGGTAAAGTTTAAGTTCTCACTCAACTAGACTAAGTGAGAGTAACTTGTATAGAGTAACAAAATACTTTTTACCAATGCTTTATGCAGGACTTGTCATATTGGAACAGTTGCTTAGAGAAGCTCTTGTGGAAAGCCATGCTTGAGAACGTGGCATATGAAATAGGCTAGTACTTGGGTTTTTGCACTATGGCAGAGGAGGCCCTCCAATGGGAGAGCAGACCTTTGTAATCTGGACAAAATAGACAGTGTTGTTGAGTATACAGAGGTAATTACTTATTTTTATTTTTATTTTTATTTTTTTGAGATGGAGTCTCGCTCTGTCACCAGGCTGGAGTGCAGTGGCGTGATCTTGGTTCACTGCAACCTCTGCCTCCTAGGTTCAAGCAATTCTCCTGCCTCAGCCTCCCACGTAGCTGGGACTACAGACACGCGCCACCATGCCAGGCTAATTGTTGTGTTTTTAGTAGAGACTGGGTTTCATCATGTTGGCCAGGATGGTCTCAATCTCTTGACCTTGTGATTCGCCTGCCTCCGCCTGGGCATTACAGGCATGAGCCACCGTGCCCGGCCAGGTAATTACTTCTTACTAACACCAAACCATCTGACTAGAGAATTCAGTATCATTTAGTTAACAGTGTATCCCAGTTTTAAGAAAACAAATAGTATGAATGTGTCATGCAACTTACATATCTTGTAAGGGACAAACAAGTTTTAGGCTTCATTATGTTATGATAAATCTCAGTGTGATGATTTGGTCTGTGTCAAGATGGACCACATGGAAACAAATTTTCATTATGATTTGAAGCATTATTAAAGCAGGCATTAGTTAACTCTGAAAGCTCAAGTAACTGATTAACTATCAAAAACAGGTTAATCAGTTAAAAACTGGTAGGAATTTCTATGGAAATAGAGAAAATTTGTTCACTGCCATCTTTCAATCAAATCTACCTTCTGTGAGAAAGTACCCACACTAAATAAGACAGAGTGGTACCTGCCAATTACTCTAATTTATGTAGGAAAAAAAAAACTCATACATCCTTCATGCAAAAATTATATATTTCCAAAACATTGAATTGGAACATCCTTATACAATCATGTAACTGTCAAAATTTTCTATCTAAATCCATATTACCAAGTTCTTCTTAGGCCCTGCACCCACTCTGGCAGTTTTAAGTATTAAATAAATGTGGAATAAGCCAAACATTCAGAAATCTGCTCATGAGATTATTTACCTGGGTTTTCCTTTTTCCTGACAGGCGACCTTGCATTTTGTGTTGCAGCATTATGTCAGCTAAATTTTTCATTTTAAAATCTAAAAAAATACATTAATGTGTAAACTGACCATTCCAGTAGACACTTACATAGATAAGGAAAAGACACTGGGTTGTGATAGGTGGTTAAAGGTTCACGTTAATTTAAAAATGAAAATGGTTAAACTAAATTCACAGTAATGATGTGTATATCTTCGAGCCAGCCTAGAAGTGTCACTGTTAAGGGATGTGGTTACTCAATGAATCAGGAAAAATATCAATTTTAAACAAAGGGCAAGTTAACTTCCTAAGTTAAATGTAAGAAAACGCTCAATTTCAACACCACCTGCATCATTCACCAAATCAAATCATGTCAGCATTGCAGAATCTCATGGCTTGAGGAAAGTTTGCAAAAATATAGATCATTTACTAGCGCCCATGTAGAATTTCTCGTAAGCCATCACACACTGAAAAATATTTACATCCCAAAGTAAATTTAATATTTCATTCTCTTAATGCCCTTATTGCTTTAACTACAGAAAAGCAGCTGTCCTCTTAACTGAAACCTCAAATAAAAACATCCAGTTAAATACAAGGTTGCCAGAGTCCTCAACACAAATATTGAAATATAACTTGTAAGCTTTAAGACATTTTTAAAAAGATGTTTTCAGGTATAATGACACAAATTCAGCAGAGGAAGGTAATAAGATGATTACAAATAATGGTTAACAATAGAGATCGGGGCAAACCCCTGCTGTGACCCTTAGAGCTAGTGAACTTTGGCAGTGAATGTCAACATTTTGTCTTGGATTGTATGCCATTAAAGTGACAAAGGTATGTATATCAAAAAGCTGCCGTGAGGATTAATAATATATACAGATACAGTGTCATAAAGTTTCTTTGTGAGTGTGTGTTTATACAAACAAGTTAATATATTTATATTTATACCACATATGTGTATATAGTCTTAATCTACAATTTAACATAGTTATGTGTGTTTCTGTGTTTATGCATAAATATATACATATCCACATATGTACACACATTGATAGGTTTTCCCCCTACATATTTATTTGTTTCATTTTAATGGATTTTGTTTTTAGGGTAGTGTTAAGTTCACAGTGAAACTGACTGCAAAATACAGAGAGTTCTCATCCCTCACACATACCCGACCTCACACATATACCACTTTCCTCACTATCAATATTCCACCTCAGAGTGGTACATTTATTGTGATTGGTGAACCTATATTTACCCATCATTATCAACCAATGCCTATAGTTTACACTAGGGTTCACATGTATTGTATTCTATGGATTTTCACAAGTGTATAATGACATGTAACTACTATTACTGTATCATTCAGAGTCATTTACCCTAAAATTCCTCTGTGCCACATCTATTTGTCTCTTCCTCCCCTGTAGATTTTCATGCATTGTACAATGCATGTATGACATTGGTTTTTCTCTCATGTCCAGGTAGGAGGCAATAGAAAATTCAAGTATAGTGAATCTATTTTCCAAATGTATGAATTTTCAAAGACTAAATAATGTACATTACAATATATAGGACCATAATTAAAATGTACATAAATTATCTTCTGAGTAGCTAAACACTTATTTTAAAGAGTTATATAATTCATAGTAACATGGACTACTTTTCTTACATAATTACAGAAAAAAAGACATCATATAAAAATTTTTGATATATATTAATTCCAAAGTAGGTGTTATATTGAACATATTTGAAACCATGGTCTAGGTAAATTACAGCAAGAATAAAAATTAAATTCTGATATTCAAAATTAGATTTCAGACTAAGTAAGTGAATTAAGCATTTATTTAGGAAAATCAAAAAGCATCAACCATCACTTTAATAGTTATGGATAGTAGACTATTATCCTCTTGGTGTCAGATAATATACATTATATATCATTGCATTCTCATTACCTTGCACAATGTCTATGGATTATACTTTCTCAGAATTTGTTGAACTCAGTTGAAACAAGCAAAAAAAAAAACTTAGAAAAGCTTTCCTTCACATTTTAAATATTGACTTTCCTTAAATCTATCACCCTTTACCGATTTTAAGTAGTAATTGTTAATCTATTACTTGTTTATTGCCTATCTCCTGTGCCCACTTGAGGGCTGAAGTCATGCCTTTTTAAATCACTCAGGTAAAAATATCATGAAACACAAGTCTAGTCCAGTGGAAGCACTCAATAAAAATGTGTCAACTGATTATTTACCTTATGATATGGGAGCAGACTACACAAGGTATTTATTTAGAAATGGCCGCATGTCATGTGTGGCATCCTAATGACATTTGTGCTTTGTCAATTTCTTTGAAACTTGAGTGCTTTTTCTAAGAATTAAGTTAATATGTCTTCTAAATATGAAGCTACTATTATAATCTTCATTATGTGAATCAGAATGCCATTTTGAATGTTACACATGAATGAAATATATACCAGTTCTTCCACATCCTTAATGGCACTTTTGTAATGCTGAAGAACAAGGGGAATGATGCTATTTGAAAATGCACAGGAGATTGAGAGACGGACATGCTTTTTGGTGGGAATTGAAATAGAGAGTTTTTTTGGTCAGTAGTATCTGTCATGTCCTTTAGACATCCTAATATACACTTAGAGCTCAGGGGAGTGGTCAAAGCTAAGGACATAAACGTGGGAGTCATCAGTATAAATGCAATATTTAAGTAGGGGCATTGAACAAAGTAAAGAGAGGGTATAGCTAGGGAGAAGAAGAAAGTCCACTGCTTAGCCTTGAAACATTCCTACAGATAGAAATGAAGGAGTAGAATAAGAGCCAACAAGGGAAACTCAGTAATGGCTGATGTAGTAGGAGAAAAACCAAGACTAAATGTATATGAGTCTCACAGAACCCAAACCTAGGTGACAGCTGGTGAGGTAGGCGAAACACAAAGGTAAACAGTGTCACAGAACCCACAAGAAAAGTGTATTATGAGCATGAAGATATAAATGCTGCCCACTATTATTGAGAGTTCAAATTCCTTATGATTGGAAATTTTGAATGGCTGGACTGAAAAACAGGTAGGTCACTGGAGAGACAGTGAGCTCAGTTTCAGTGGAGTGATAGGGAGCTCAGTTTCAGTGGAGTGATAGGGATGAAAGTCCTGTTGGAATGAATTGAGGGAAAAATAGGAGGCTAGGATATGCTGTATGATACTATGAATACTTTCTCAACAAATGTCTCTGTGAAAATGTAGCCGAGAAATGGAAAAGGGTAATGAATTCTCTTATGTACTAAACAAAATTAAGCATGGAGTTAAAAGAGTTTGTTTTGTTGTTGTAACTGTTCTTAGGATGGAGGATAATAGAGAATATTTATATATTTGCATACTGAAAAAGAGATGAGATGACACAAAGGAGAGGGAGAATAACTGCAAGATCCAGGCCACATTGCATGAGCCCACTAAAGAAATGGGTATAAGACATGATTTCCTAATTTGAAAAAAGCATTTTTTTAAATTATATGAAATAAATCTTGAGTTGGCACATTTTCCCACAGCCTTTGGGACATCTGCATACAATAGATATTTGAAGGATTTTTGAACAAAGAAATTGTCCTAATGTTTTTTTTTTTATTTTTCCTCCATCTCTACTTTTCAAAAAATTCCAATGCTATAATAGATTACAAAGGCACCAGATGTTCATTAGATCTTGAGAAAACAAGAGCTCTGAGCTTTTCTTTCTAATTGAAGTTTCTATCTTTCCACTTTAATTACCATTACCATGGGACTAAACAGAACTAATGACAATTTAACAAATCTGATGATGTTTTTAATCAATTTAATTATCCATGCCAATAATGCTAATCCATGGTAAAACTTTCAAAAGGATATTAAGATTCTGTAATACTGCTTAAAATGTTTGACTTCACTACATTTTGGAGGCTGAAGCTTTAGTATTACTGTGTGTTAACAAAAAGAAATATTTTAATGTGGTTTTTAATATTTGCAAAGTGATTGAAAGTCATACCTTTATCTCATACATACATAATAGAATATTTAAACAAAACAACCCAAAACTTATGCACAGCTGAGCCTCAAATATCCACAATATGCCTGATAAAATCATGTAGATTGGTGGAGAGAAGGAGAAAGGGGTCTGAAAAATAACAACGTCATGATAAAGGAAGGCTATAGTGTACCTCTGGGAAGGTTTCTTAGGTAACCAGTACCAGTGCATTCGGGTCACAAGGAGCCGTCGCTCCAGGTAAAATATATATTTCCAATCCTGGTAATAACAAAGCTTTATGTAAAGTGAAGGGACTGTCCTAATAAGCTCTTTGGGTCTAAACACTTCAACTCTGATATCTCTATAAAAGAGTATCCCATAAAGGCTGAAAGACATTGACCACCTTTAAAAGTCTCAGCAGACAAAGCAAATTAAGTTCAATTCCTTAAATATTTATTGATTGATTAGTATATCTCAGACCTGGTGATAAACACTGGGGACACAGTGATAAGTAACATGACAAGTGACAATTCGTAGTCCAATGGCCAATGACATTTACGATTTTGACTGTAAATAGCCATAGTGCAATATCGAGAAGCTACTTAGAAGAGCAGAGTCAAGTAACCTTGGCAAGACAAATATGTTGATAGAGCATGCATTGGCCTCTGTAAAAGGTCCAAAGAGAGTGCAAAGTGAGCAGCTCCGGCACAAGTAACACACATCCTGGCTTCAACAGATCCTTAACTAGCTGTTCAGAAGAAAGCGGTTGATGTGCTCACCACTGGCACAGTGTGAGTCCCCAGCAGCCATTAGGACATGAACGGCAACGCTGAGGGCAGCAGATTAGCCAGAGCTCGCCAGCTACCCAGAGAAGCTCATGGTCTGGGTGAAGGTGGTGGTAATGACACAGCCTTCACTCAAGGGGAACACCAAGTGACCTGCAGTGAAGTGAGAATAGTAGTGGGAAGAACTGCTGGGACCGACTTGGGAGGGCATGTGATATTGGATACTACAGGGAGGAAGAAACTCAAAAATTTGGTAGCTCCTAAAGTTTCACCTGTTGGAGTTAAATACTAATGAAATTCCTATGAGAGTAATGTGGTTGATGAGACTTAGAGAAAACAATCCACTAAATAAATTATAATAAACACAATTCAGTATGATCTATCACATGGAAACCATTTTGAAGAATATAAACAAAAGTTTAATTTATCAATATATAGGCACTCTTAAAAAACTTTGATTGATGACATGTTTTGTATGACATTCTGTGACAATTGTCTGAATTAATCCAAGGTGCCCTGATGGGAACATCTGTTAACTATATTACTCATTATCTTTCTGCATGATGGTACCTACGTGAGTAACCAAGCCCTTCAATAGGTCTTTCATCCGAGTCCCTGTTTGGAATGTAACATTATTAAAGAAATATATTTGATCCTAGTTTTAGATCTTGGATACAATAACCCACCCTGGGTCAAATGAAGGTGTAAAACAGGAATAGATTCTGGCAGGGAAATCTATAGCAAAGTGCCAACTTGTTCTTTACCAGGCAGTGTTATCAGGATGATCTCCAACTTACTCAGCAGCATTTTAAATATGCAGCACTGCTGGCCAGTAACATGTTTCTTGTGAAGTTCTTAGACATGATTTTGCTTTCTGGGGAAATGCTATTTATTCACATCTGTTTTCAGGGTTGTTAAGAAGAAAATCATTGGCTTTCTCACTGCCTACAGACATGGAGAATGACATTACTCATGTCTTTATTTTCTAAATGTTGACATTAGTGGCCTAATAATGTATTCTACATTATTCTAAAAAGAAAGATAGTTGCTATGTGTTGGGAATTGTTTTACATAAAAGAGCAACCTCAATATCGACCCTGAAGTAATTTAAACAAATTGCTCTAGTTTCAATAATAGTGGCAGAGGGGTGTCTTTTTGGTTATTCTCATGCACCTTTGCTTAAATACATTTACCTAATTAGAAGACTCTTAAAAAAGAAATTTTTCGCTGTATTTATATTGGGGTTACAAAATGCATATTTTTCATTTGCAGAATATTTTCGTTTCTAAACTTTAATTGCCTGTTGATTATGAGAATAACCTTAATTTCTTGAAGTTATTAAGATTTCCTTATTTTTTATTTTTCCCCACTATATTTAAAAATATTGAAAGAAAAGAGCACATAGCAAATCCTGACTGCTATATAAGGTTTTGATGAAATTAATTTACATATAAAGATTTATGAAATAAAATTATTCACAAATATTAACATTTAATTGTCTCTCATTTTCACTAGTTTTCTCTAAAATCTGTTTTATCAACTCCAAAATATATAATAAAGTCATTAGACATTTTATATGCTTGAAGATCTCCAAAATCCCCACTAAATTCAAATGACAGTATTGGACAATTAGAAATAGATTTATTATTTATCAGATTCTATACATTATTATAAGATCATCAATTTTTCCAGATATATCAAAACATATCATAGCTCTTCAAACTAGACCTGGCCTCTGCTACTATGTTATAATTAGGCCCATTCTTGCAATTACTCTAAATTACTCTGTCTTGTTTTAAATGGTATATTTTGAACACTATCTCCCTCACTAAACTGTAAACATATAATTGAAACTGAAAATGTTATAGGCTAAATATGTTTATTTTAAAAATGCCTGTTTATTTTTCAAGTTGGATAAGTCTATTCTTATTTATCATAGAAATAGCATTATTTACAGGCAAGAAATGGTGGTTTGGAAGGAGAGAGGTGTGATAGAATTTCTGAGAATTATTAGAGTAAATGGCTCCAATGATCACCTATGTGAATTATTCTCTGCAATATGTATTGGCAATAGTAAACAGCTTATTGTTCAGTATCTTTAAGGGGTTTTAATTATTTATGGCGAAATAGACTATAAACTACTTAAGTACAAGAATCTTATACTTCATTACATGCATTACATTTCATTGCATCTAGTATGATGATGTTTAAAATCACACTTATATCATACATTTTATTAATTATACTGCAAATTAAAGGTTTATTCAACTCTCCATTCAGCAAATGGTAATTAAATGCCTACTGTTTCCAGCCCTATGTTTAGGTCTGCAGCTAAAAGGGAAAATGTCAGTTCCTCCTCTCACTGTGCTTATGGCCTAGGGAAGGAAAAAGACTAATTATGAAGCATATATAATGCACTATGATAAGCAATAGGATTATTGGTTGGATTATTCATTCTATGAGGGAAAGCAGTCTAGCCTTATTGGTTTAAGGAAATCTTCCTCAAACAACTGACAACTGTAATAACAGTGGAAGAATTAGGAGTTAGAAAGTTTAAACAATGGATGTACATTGTCTAGATGGAGAAGTGCACACATACAGAACAAAAATTGAGCGTGGTTTTGGGCATGAAATACTGTTAGGATATAGAGAACAAGTGAGGGAGGAAAGAATGACCTTGAATAACATACTAAAAAGTTTGCGCTTTATCTAAGATCAGTAAGTATTCAGTGAAATATTTTGCCAGGAGAATGACATGATTATTTTTATTAAAAAATATCTGTAGTGGCATAGAGAATCTATTGGAAAGAGTCAGAGAAAATTAGTCTATTCAAAGGCTATTTCATATAACAATGCAGGAAAAATTATTGTAATCCACACTGAGGTAAAAAGAAGAAGAATGAAGAATATAAGTGCAAAAATTATTATTAGTGTTAGTCTCAATAGAATTTGTTGCTTCTGGATATGAACAGTGAGATAAATGGGTGTTATGGATTTATGACTTATCAACTCAGCTATGAGCAAAATAGAAGCATATGGTACTGTTTCTGAGAATAGAATACAGGGGAAGAAAAATTGTGAACTCAAATCAATTGAGTTTTTGCAGAAATGCCATTTGACCCAGCCATCCTATTACTGGGTATATAACCAAAGGAATATAAATTATTCTATTATAAAGACACATGCATGTGTATGTTCATTGCAACACTATTTACAATAGCAAAGACATGAAATCTACCTAAATGTCCATCAATGATAGACTGAATAAAGAAAATGTGGTACATATACACCAAGAAATACTATGCAGCCATTAAATAGAAAGAGATTATGTCCTTTGCAGTGACATGGATGGAGCTGGAGGTCATTATCCTTAGCAAACTAATGCAGGAACAGAAAACCAAATACCACATATTCTTAATTAAAATTGGGAGCTAAATTATGAGAACACATGGATACCTAGAGGGGAACAACACACACCGAGACCTTTTGGAGGGTGAAGGGTGGAAAGAGGAAAAGGATCAGGAAAAATAACTAATGGGTACTAGGATTAATATCTGGATGATGAGATAGTCTGTACAACAAACCCCTATGACACAAGTAACAAACCTGCACATGTACCTCTGAACTTAAAAGTCTAAAAAATAAATAAAATTGAAATGCTTTTAAAACAACAAAAACACCACAATGATATTTACCAATGATAATAGCATATACAGGCCTTATGATGACAAGAAATAACTCAGATGGATACATATATTTTGGAAAGTCATCAAAATATAAATAATAATTGAAGTCAAGTTGTAAGTTCAAATTTCGAAGAATATGTAGAGAGAAAAATTAAAAGACCTATCTCTAATGACAGACATTTTCTTTACAGAAAATTTTAAAAAGGCCTAGACTAGGAAAGAATCTTTAAAATTTCTGAGCAGCATTCCTATGAATGTCCTACGTAAAGCAATAAAACCAATATTTTCTGTTCATTGGAAATTTCTTCTGTGATACAATGCATCTGTTCTGTGATGCAAAGATAACATGTATTATGAAGATATGGTGAATAACAAAAACTTTACATATTACTAATATTAAATATTTCTTATTCTAAATGTAACTAGAAAATTTAAAACTAGTAACTAGCATATTAAAAGAAAGACCACAAACTTGAATGTAACTTCAGGAAACTAAAATGTCAGCTAGCAGACTTGGATAAAAAATGGAAATTCAAGAAAAAAATATACAACTAGAAAAATGTAAAACTCAATGAAATAGTCAAACAGCAAATTAAGAAGATTTAAAAAGAGCTTCAATACAATAGATCTGTCAGAGAAAAAAAATGCCATAAGAGCACAAGGAAACAGGAAAGATCAAGGATAGAATGAGAATGTCTGATACGTGTTTGGGATTTCAGAGAGGGAGGAGAGAAAATGGTGCAAATGCCATATTCTAAAAGATAACTGGAAGATTCCAGAAGTGTCAAACACCACCAATCCTCATATTAAACCAATCAAATAAATCTGAAACACAGTTAAAACACACACACACACACACGTGTGTGTGTGAACATGTAGACATTTGTCCAGTAATATAAAAAACTAGTCAGGAAATTAAATGCAAAGAGAAAGTCTTAACAATTTATAGAGCAAAGGGAGAAATTAAGAACAGAAAATGGCCAGTCTGAGAGGAGAGATGATTCTCAGCAGGGATAATGGAGGCAAGAAGGCTATGTAATGTAAATCTGCATGCTGAGAGAATTGTCAATGTGAGAATCTACATATGGTAAAAATATTTGTAATGGAAACATAGTGCTACTATTAGGTCACTCTAAGGGAAGTGCAGCTCCAGCCCCAATCCCCTGGCTTCAGGGTCTCTTCCTGGGCTGTTCTCTAGTGTCTCCCTGACAAGTCTGGAAATCCATAGGGCCTTTGAGGTATACCCATCAGTGCCCATGGCCTATGGTCTCCTGTTATACTCTATAGAGCTAGAATCCCAGAATTCTGTGCAGCAATAGGCTCAAGTCACTTTGAAAGACTCTACAGGAAACTTCAAGGTGTGCTTTTGCACTGGGCTATAAAAATATTAAGGATGGGTATATAAAAGAGATTTTTCAGAGTCTGTCTAAAGCAGAACTTTACGAAATAATTCTAAAGACAATTATTCATTTAGAAGGAAAACTAAAGATGGAATTTAAAAAATATTCAAATACTCAAAAAAGGAAAAGATAGAAAAATAAAACAAGAATAACTAATTGAAAGCAAAAATTAAAGCTATAAATAAAAAGTAAAATCATCAGTAATCAGTTTAAATCTAAATGGTCTAAATGCTCCAGCTATATATGGTTTTCAAGAAACACATGTAAATATAAGAAACCAAAATGTTGAACTTCAAAGGAAAAACAATAGGTATATTATGTATATTCTACTCAATAGAAATAAGTTGTGGCTCTGTTTATATAAGGCAAAAAAGAGTTTAAGGAAAAAATTTATACTGTCTCTCTATATGAAAACTATATAATGATTAAAGCTTCAATTTACTAGAAATACATAACAATTTTAAATTAGCATGCCCCTGTGACTCTAGCTTTATAATTTGTCTTTGAGTTATGGTTCTCCAATCGCAAGTGACAGAAAGAATCTCTAACTTAAGTAGACAAGAAAATTTTTGGTAATATCTGTATTGATTAGCTCACAACGTTGAGAGAGAAGCAGGACTACTAGAGAATAGATGAGAATTCTAGATGTTAAGATCTGAAACTAAGATGTAATCAGGTTATAGTGCCACAGTGGGCATAGCTGGCACCCACAGTGCTGCTGGACACAGGTGTTGCGGCCATCAAATGCCCTCAAGACTTTCACTAAATTTGTCCTGGTGAACAAATTATATACTTCAGTATTTACCTTTGAATTACTTGTTTAATGTTAAGAGGTTCAGAGTAGGAGCACTTTGTTGTGCCCCGGCTTTTAACCAGTTCAGGGAAGGAGTATCTACTCCCTTGGGCTTCCTGATTGCGAATAATGGAATATTGTGTCTTCCATTTGTGTTTTGTTTAAATTAGACATGACCACATAGAATGAGGTTTATTGTTATTTTTTATCTCTCTCTCTTTTTTATTTTTATTATTATTATTTTTTCCAGACAGGGTCTTGCCCTGTCACCTAGCCTGGAGTGCAGTGGGGCAATCTCGGCTCACTGCAACCTCCGCCTCCCGGGTTCAAGAGATTCTCCTGCCTCAGCCACTTGAGTAGCTGGGATCACAGGTGTATGCCACCACGCCCAAATAATTTTTGTATTTTTAATAAAGACAGGGTTTTGCCATGTTGGCCAGACTGGTCTTGAACTCCTGGCCTCAAATGACCCACCCGCCTCCCAGAGTGCTGGGATTACAGACGTGAGCCATTGCACCCCACCTTTTATCTTTTTATAGCACTGATAATAGAGCCAAAGTGTTCTGTCAATTCCTTTCTGTGTCTAGCTACACACACCCACATATTTATCTAGCCGGGTATTTAGTGAAACATAAATTAAATTAGAAACAAGAAATACTGAGATAAAATATTATCCTAGCAAATAACAGGATAATAACCTCCCTTAAAGCTATAGCCTAAGGTTCAAAGACTCATTTGTTTTTATGGATATGATTACTCAGAGGGATATTTACCATGCCTTTTCATGCTTAATTCTCAAATGTAATTTCTGAATTATTGATTCATCTACAAGGTCCTAAAAACAAACTTAACAATTAAGCATATACCCCACTCCTCTCACAAATCATATAGCATTAAGATCTTTGTGTATGGAGCTCTGACTACCAGTAATCTCTTAGCCTAAACTGGTCATGAAGAAGCATCTGGCAATTTGACAGGGAGAGGCAAGTTGACAGCTTCTCATCAAATATCAAGCATTATAGTGTTTCCAGTGCCAATCTGGATTTGACAGTTTATGAAGTATCTTAACACAGGCCTACACACAATAAAACAGGTAGCAGCTACAAAACTGATTTTGTCTTATTTAGTGCTGAAAAAAAATTCTGTTGCCCAGAAGGCAGAATTATTTTAAGAAAGCAACACTGCTCTACCACTGGGAATATTGACAATACTAAAAATAAGACATTTTACTAGTTTAAAACATTGTACTTGGCTCAGGAGGAGAAAATAATGGTATTTAATAAGAAAATTAGATTGATGTGAATACAGAATTCCTATCCACATGATTAGTTATCAACTTCAATAAAGTATATTTCACATGTGTGTGTGCATGCACACAGACAAACACATGAGGTCACTCAGGCATATACACATACATACATAAACAATACATATATTATAAAACCATTGCTCAATTGTGCCTTGCAGATTATTTCTTTTATTCAAAAGTAAAACTTTGTCTAATATATATAATATATATATTTTATAGTATATATACACATATATACACTTATAGTATATATATACTTACAGTATATATAGTATATACATATACTTATAGTATATATATAGTATATACATCTAGTGTATATATATACATACACACACATATACTTATAGTATATGTATATATACATCCTTTTTTTTTGAGACAGAGTCTTGCTCTGTCATTTCAGCTGGAGTGCAGTGGTGCAATCTTGGCTCACTGTAACCTCCGCCTCTCAGGTTCAAGGGATTCTCCTGCCTCAGCCTCCAGAGTAGCTGAGAATACAGGTGCATCCCAGCACACCCGGCTAATTTTTGTATTTTTAGTAGAGATGGGGTTTCACAGTGCTGTCTAGGCAGGTCTCAAACTCCTGATCTCAGGTGATCTGCCCACCTCAGCCCCCCAAAGTGCTGGGCTTACAGTTGTGAGCCACCATGCCTGGCCTATCTACTATATTTAAGAATTAGAAATGATAATATATTATGATTTTAAAGAAAAACACATAAATTCTTAACATATTTTAATTAGTGATAGAATCAATATATTTTCGCCCTGTTACCAGTTCAGTAAAAATGTTTTGACATTATTTAAATGTGACAAGCTGATGAAAATCATTAGATACATTGCAGATTTCAATATATCACCATCAGAATATTAGATTAGGAAATAAAGCACAATATATTTTATTGTTTTCTAAATTTTAAATTAGTCAGCTTGTAAGATATTGTGCCAAATTTAATATATTCTCTCTCAACATTGTGAGCTAATCAAAACCGGTATTACCAAAAATTTTCTTGTCTACTTAAGTTAGAGATTCTTTCTGTCACTTGCAATTGGAGAACCCTGACTCAAAGACAAATTATAAAGCTAGAGTCACAGGGGCATGCTAATTTAAAATTGTTATGTATTCCTAGTAAATTGAAGCTTTAATCATTATGTAGTTTTCATATAGAGAGCCAGTACGAATTTTTCCCCTTAAAGCCTCTTTTGTCTTATATGAACAGAGCCACAACTATTTCTATTGAGTAAAATATACATAATATACCTATTGTTTTTCCTTTCAGATTATGAAAATATCATCAGATTATTTATTAGCACAAAAAAGAATTTGGGTAGCAATGTCTTAGGGTAGCAAATATAAAGTAACCACTCCTTTTTGTTAGAATGTTAGTAAACTTTGCATTATTACCATACTGAGTACCACATCTCTTTATTTATTGGATCCAGATTAGCATTTACCAATGAATGACCCTCATATTTGACATGACAAGCAGACAAGCAGAAGTAAGGAGAAATCATTATACTTTGATGAGATCCCAGTGACCAACCATGGCAGCTACTCAGAATTTTCCTGACATTTTCAGCTGTCCTGTTGCAAGTTGAGACAGTGTATAGGATATTATGAAGATACTTGGGAATTGTGGCCTTTTCCAAACAAACTTTCAAAAACCATTTTCTTCTGTTTTTCAGGCTGATGTCTTCTCTGTTTCTCTGACCTTTCAGTGACAGCCATCATGACCCCCACAGCCCCTGCTCTTTCCACATGTGTGTAAACCCTAACTCCTTATTAAACTCTTTTGTCTCCTCCTACTTAGTGTGGCTCTATTTACTTGACAATACCCATAAAGATGACCTCACTAAAAGATGTAATGCACAGAATTTAATGACAAACACTGAAGATCTCTAACTGTTATGGGAATCAAGCAGCTATATAGCCTCTAAGTACTTGTAATCTCTGTGTGCAGTCTCAAGGCAGAGCTGACCCATTATCCTAATAAAAAACAATCAACAAAATTACAGCAAGCTACAGGGAATAATTTCTAGTGTTCTATAGCACTACAGGATTATGATTAGCAATAATATATAGCTTTAAATAGTTAGATGTAGGATATGGAATATTCCCAATACAAATAAATGATAAATGTTTGTGATGATGGATATGTTAATTACCCTGATCTGATCTCTATGCATTCATGTATTGAAACATCACTATGTACTCCATAAAGTACTTTTTATAAGTAAAACAAAAAGTTCACATTTCTTTAAAAAATGAAAGTTAAAAAAACATAAAAAACAATTACTGAAAAGTAAACAACAAAAATATTCCCCCTTCCTAATGATCTAAATTGTGTTCCTTGATAGCCCTCCTTAATATCCCTTCTTGGTAAATTTTGCTGTATCTTATATTGGAATGCTTGAAGTAATATTGGTCTAAATGGCAGAAATCACATAGCTCTTCTTGTGAATAACAAATCCAGGGCTGTATCCCCTACTCAATGTGTTTTTCATGTGTTTTATTAATTTCTACTTATATCTAGTTTCAATCACTTTATCCAAGCAGAGAGGGAGTATCATTTTTTTGGCCAAGACAAAACTTTAAAAAATTATTACAAAAAAACCCTCTTTTGGAAAAGCAAATAGGAGAGGTCTGTCTCAGATAAAATTTTAGTTTTTCTCCTTTGTGTTGCCCTCATTGAGGGCAAAGACCAAGCCTTGCCTGTCAACACGAACACCTTTTTCCTTCTCAACTACAGCGTACAGCACAGCCCTTTGCACATAAATAGGTTTTCTGTAAATGTTTTTAACTAGAATAGTAAAGTTTAATTTCAAGTAAGGTGAAAAACAAGGAGATTAGACAGAGTGCCACACTGGGAGAACTAGAAAAACTATAGTCAGATTATACTTACTGCATAAATGTACTAGGACCAATCCATGGCATGGTAAGGATAAGAACAGAATGACAAAAGATACTTTATGTTTAATATGAAACTTTAGCTTTCTATTCCATATATGTATATGATTACATTTACATACATCTACATGGGAAATAAATAAGCCATTATAGTTTACCTTTCTGAACTTGTAAAAGTAAGTTTGTTTCATCAACTATGATGCTTGCAGTAATTTTATAAAGAGCTAGCCACTTTCATAGGCAAATGCAAACTACTCATATATCATTTCCTCTAAGAAACTTTTGATTCCAACTCAAATTGACTTACTTACTCCCGTTCTTGTGACCCCATTTTATATTACAGCAAATTTTATCACAGCTATTTTAACATTTTATTGTACTTACTGTTTTTACTGAGCTGTTGTACTCTTGCACTGTGTGTGTGCTGGAGACATGAAGAATTAAAAATATCTACTTTGATATCAACTTGTATGGTCACTAGGAAATTATTTGTTGAATGAATGAATATTTTTCTAATGAATGGAGAAACTATTTTTCCCCCTACTGATATATATATATATATATATATATATATATCAAAAAGAATAAGAAGGATAAAATTCTCATTACTCAGAAATCCGTCAAGAATTATATAAAAGGAGAGACCACAGATGAGGGTAACAAAGAATATTTGGTTCACTATTTTAAAAGTGCATTAGTAAACTTGTTGCACCTAAGTACAAGCACATGTCAGCTTGTCCACAATTTTCTGTTTTATAGCTAGTAGAAGAGAAGACATTTTGGTTTAAGGAGGAGCTGAAGGAAAAAGAGAAACTATAGGAATAACGTATCTATTTCCTTTGTTGCACCAAAAAAGAAACTTGAGCACCTATGACTAAGGGATGAGGACCACACTTTCTCAGGATTCCATAAGAAAACTTTGCAAGTCTCTGGCCATCAGCCCAGCTACTTTGGTGTTCAGATGACTACATGTGATAATAAGTTAAAAGGAAACTTTTTTTTTTTTTTACCTGCCTAGACAATTAACTCTACATCATTGTGACACTATAAGGAAGTGAAGTACTCAGCTGTAGGTGACAGCATCCCTGGCAGTGATGCTGGCATTTCAGGATTGCAATTGGCAGTGGTGAGGCTTCCACAGGCAACTGTGCAAAGCACGAATGGGCAAGTGGTAGCTGGAGTAGGAGAAGGAGACTAGGCTAATACACTGGGGGGACTGCAGTTCATAAATTTGAAGTGGGTTTGTACAAAGGACTCCTCTGAAATGACCAGAAATAAGCACAAGATACTGTAGAAGGGAGAGTTGTGCTCACATCATTATGTAGGTTAGGGCTATCAAACCAAAAGTCATTGAGTAAAAGGATTGACAAGCAATTTTGAGGCCCCAGCTAAAATTGGAAACTATAAATCTGTCCCACTTGGCAGAGTTATGGGATTTTTCTCCAGGGAAACTCAGCAGCCCAGAAGGTGGAAAATGTCTGTGATTAGATAGGTCTAGCTTGGAGTTGTGTTTCGATGAAAGTAGAAGAAAGGCAGAAGAACAGGGGCCTTGAAAATAAGAATGACAAGAAATGGCCAAACATGATGATGGATTTCATCAGGAAAGTAAAGCCAAGAAGCATGATATGAAAAATGTACATATGAGGGATTAAAAGACCAAAGTGTTTGTTATTAGAGAGAAGGACTTAGGATATAGTTCAGTTCACAGGATTATAAATCCTGCTTGTGACCTCAGGAGTGATTTACTGAAGATACACGACGAGAAATAAGTTACAGAAAATATTAAGAAATTCTGAGTGCAATAAAGTCACTCAAAAGTAATGGGAATTGTACAAATACAGAGAAAAAAATGAGCCATTTGTCACATTCTCCTTGAAATGTAAGACTACATCTGATATTTGGAAGATGTATTAATCAAAGCAGGTAACAATTGCTATTCTTAAAATACCCAAATCCCATTCATTACAACAAAAAAGCTCTTTTTTAAATTCACATCACAGTCCAAAAGAGTATGTAGCATATTGTGTTCAAGGTGATTTAGGTACTCCAGATCCTTCCACGCTCTTGGCTTTTTGCAGGATTTGTCGCATGTGGCTGGGAGATGAGGGGAGAGAGAGTGAGAAGGGTCAAGTGAGATGTTTTCAAGGCTAGTCCTAGGAGTAGTACAATTTAGGTCTATAAATTTCCCATGGACTGGAACTCCGATGGCCCCACACAATTATCAGAAAGCTTGGAAATATAGGTTGGTTATGTGTGTTCAAAGGAGAAGCATGAATAATGGTAAACACCAGCATTCCTTGCTACACCAGGTGATTGTGAAAACATATCTGCATGGTAGGAATCTTCAAGAAAATGATTTTACAGTGAAGTACAAAAATGGCTATTATCTGGAAGGATAGTATAGATCTAGAAAAATCCTTGGCCAGATGAGTATTTGGTGAGAAAATAAGTTGCTTTCTGAGAACACTGTCCCAGGAGCAAATATTATTCTAACTGAGGGGTCTAAGCACGGTCTTCAAAAACAATGAGAATATATTAAAACTTGATGTGTCACAGTGTCAAAAATGAAGTTTAGTGTTATGTGATTGAGGACACTCAGAAGAAGGGAAAGGCTAGATTAGGACCTGAAATTGAATAGCTGGAGGATTGGTTTTTCTCACAATTATTATTGGGTTGTATGGAAATAAGAAAGGGCATACTGACAGGGAAAGAATAGAGATGTTGCATATGCAAAGGATTCAAAATACAACTTCAGTGAAATAAATTGTGAACATTACTGTTACCAGGTGGTCGCTAATGAATTCATCAACTCTTATGAAAACAAGGAGGTAAATAAATTCAAAAAGGCATCATTGGCATTTGTGTGAAGGGATGTATTTCTATGATAGAAGAGTAAAACAATACCTTGTTTACTTTTATTCAGCAAATATTTAGATATCGCATGTATTAGTCTGTTTTCATTTTGCTGATAAAGACATACCCGAGACTGGGCAATTTACAAAAGAAAGAGGTTTAATGGACTTACAGTTCCATGTGGCTGGGGAGGCCTCACAATTATGGTGGGAGGCAAGGAGGATCAAGTCACATCTTACACAGATGGCAGCAGGCAAAAAGAGAGACCTTGTGCAGGGAAACTCCCATTTTTAAAACCATCAGATCTCATGAGACTCATTCATTATCATGAGAATAGTGCAGAAAAGACCTGCCCCCATAATTCAATCACCTCCCACTGGGTTCCTCCCATGGCACATGGGAATTGTGGGAGTTACAATTCATAATGAGAT
Source organism: Hylobates moloch (assembly GCF_009828535.3). Classification (NCBI taxonomy): domain Eukaryota; kingdom Metazoa; phylum Chordata; class Mammalia; order Primates; family Hylobatidae; genus Hylobates; species Hylobates moloch. The sequence continues at coordinate 109,450,846 of NW_026652278.1, read as the reverse complement.
TTGGGTGGGAACACAGCCAAACCATATCATCATATATTGTGATAAATCTTCAGGTTTTTTGTTTGTTTGTTTGTTTGTTTGTTTTGTGTGTGTGTGTGTAAGGTTTTACTCTTCATTCTTTTCGAATAATTTTTTTGGCATCTTGTAATATACTTAACACTACTGGAGAAAAAATATGTTTGCTTTCAGGGTACTTCAAATATGGTAAAGAGATAATCAGGGATATGCAGGTAAGTGCCACATGTGAAAAAAGTACACATATAAAGTATGCACATAAATATGACAGGAATAAGAGAAATATGACTTAAGTACATGCACACACACTCACACACACACACACACACAGAGGTTAGGGAGCTTGTTTGACTATCCAACAAATGTTTGTATAAGTTGTGGGGCAGAAAATAGGTAGAGAAAGGGAAGAGTAGTGAAATGTGACATGCTTCCCCAGTGGCAGTCATTCCACCAAAATAGAGAGTTTTGTGTAGCTGAAGAAGAGAAACCTGAGGAACTGGCAAATGACAACACTACAGAAGTTGGTATCTAATAGAACATGAAGTGCCTTTGGCTTCATGTTATAGTAATTGAGCTTATAGGAATTCACTGAAAAACTATAAACAGAAATAGCTTTACCAATAGACATTACAGGATGATCACCTCAGCTATTGTGTGAAGGGTGGATTTTGGGAAAACAACAATGGGGATGAAATTTATTAGGAAGTTATTCCAATTACTCAGGTAAAAACAGTATATCCTAAACTAGGGCAATGGCAGATGAGAATGAGAAAAAGGAATGGATACGAGATATTAAGAAAGTAGACTCTAACTCTTTTTGGCTAACTGATAGCAGAGGGCGAGTGAAAGCAGAGAGATTAGAAGTGACACTGGCTGGGTGATTCCATTCACTGGGAAAGATAAAACAGGGGGAAGGAAACATACTATAAATATGCTGCTTTGTGTATAACTTGACATTTCAGTATGATAGCACTCAGTGGAGATGATTTGGTTGGAGATCTTGCTCTGAGGTTCGTAGGCATTTACGCAGTACTTAAAGCCGTATTGTGGTGTAGAGGTCACCAAGAAAAGTGCATATAACAAGAACAGAATGCCAGATGCAGGAACCTGGGAACACAGTGTGTAATAGATGATTAGAGAAAGAAAATATTAAGAAGGAATAAAATAAGGGGAAGGCCGGGCACCGTGGCTCACGCCTGTAATCCCAGCACTTTGGGAGGCCGAGGTGGACGGATCACAATGTCAAGAGATCGAGACCATTCTGGCCAACACGGTGAAACCCCATCTCTACTAAAAGTACAAAAATTCGCTGGGCGTGGCGGCGCTTGCCTGTAGTCCCAGCTACTCAGGAGGCTGAGGCAGGAGAATTGCTTGAACTCGGGAGGCAGAGGTCACAGTGAGCCAAGATCGTGCCAGGGTACTCCAGCCTGGCGACAGAGCGAGACTCCGTCTCAAAAAAAAAAAAAAAAAAAAAAAAAAAAAAATGGTGGGGGGGAAATTTGACATTGTAAACATATAGAAATAAGAAGTAGAGAATTGCAAAAAGAAGTGTCCAACAGTTGCAAATAATTTAGAAAGCTTCAGGAGGCAGCAGTGTGCTGAATTAACCTAATGAGTAGGATGTGGAAACTATTACCTTAATGACATAAATGCGGAAGTATTACAGAGGTCTAGGTGATGAATTCTTTTTTTACAAGAAATGCTTTCCTTGGCAAGATTTTTCTTTAGTAAAATCTAAACCAGGGGTGTCCAAAATTTGATCACATGTTCCTTGTGTAAAATAATTCATACAGGCTTCTATTTATGTATATTTAATGCATAAGCAGCAAAGATACTATTCAGGCTTTTTGTTAAACAAACAAACAGCACCACCAAAAAAAATAGATCCAGCAGAAAGTGTAATTGGAGCAGCAGAGTACATCAGGAAGATAGTCAACTGAAATTACAAAATCCAACCCAAAGAATAAAATACAGTAAAGAAAATTGTAGTTCTATTTTAGGATAATTTGTTTATGTCATCTTCCATCATATTATTCCTAGAGTTGATTTAATATTTAGGTACAATTCAAAGAAAAGATAAAAGTAAGTAATCTTTTTTTGGTGGAAGTAGATTTCAAACAACTCAGCCTTTAAGACGATAGGAGATATTTCCTAAGATAGGTTACAAAACTGACTCCGAGGCATGCCACAATGGTTATAAAGGAACTCTATCCATCCAGAAGTTACATGAGCAGCCCTATTTTGCTAAAATAAATCTAATTCACTCCTTAGATTGCTGAAAGTTTTATCTCTATGAGAGTAGGAAACAAGACTACCACAGTGTTCCATATACTGAATATTAGCACAAAGGTACTACAAGCAATTATGGAGATCATTGATTTATTTTAAATTTTAACTTGCTCTATGGCAATCATATATTTTCTGAGGATTAGGATAAGATTATAAATTTTATTATTTTGCTCTGTAAAATAAATTATTTAAAATCTTCAATTCTATTTGGAGAAACAAAAACGTATTCTGTTGTTGAAAAGGTTTATCATGGAACCTCAATAAACAAGAAATAAGAGTTGTTGAATAGGGACGGATGGCCACCTGGGGAAGGAGTAATCATAATTATGTCATCTTCACATTTATGATAACTATTTAAATGAAAAGCAGATCATAATTACTCTTGGACCCTAAAGTTTAGGAAAACACACTTTTAAAAATTTAAATAAATATGATTTATGTTATATCCCTAAAATAGACAATATCTCAAGCATTCTAGAAGGCACTACAAATAAAATATCTCCTGCTGTGCAATGACATATGGTCTCAGCGTAGAGGAAAAAATAAATTGTATTTTAAAAGTTATTAGTTAAAAGTAATTTAAATGTTTAAAAGCTAAAAGTAATTTCCTCTGAACTCAGAGGAAATTAAAGGGTGAGGTAACCTAAGATGGAAATAAGGAACATAAAGCTTGTGAGGAATTTAAGAGTAGCACTGAATTTTAAGAATAATATCAGCATGTCTTAAAACATTAAAAGAGCTGATTTCAATACGTGAGCTCTTTAACTAGCCAAAAATTGAATTGATTGTTAAATATATTCACCGCTAAGTGATGAAAGAATAGTTGGATCACTGCTTGAGGCTAGTGGTGTGATACTGATGGATAATATTGTAATAGCAAAACATACCAGCTGCCATTTACTTCAGTTTTCTCTAGAAAGGCTCGTTGAACTGAAAATGATATAGGAAGCATTTTTTAGGAATGAAATAAAATGTAAGATAAAATACTGATTATAATTGGAATTACAACAGTTTAAAGAACGCCTCATCTAATAGAGCCTACTTTCTCTATTAGAAAGTAGGCAGGATTCATGTAAGTGAGATAAATTAAACTAGCTATTTCTACTTTCACCTTTCTCATGGGAGAAATCAGGCAATAAACAATGTAAAAAAAAAAAAAGACATAGCAGGTTAGAGCTAAGTGCTAAGGAGAAAAATAAAGCAGGAAGAGTAAGTATCAATAAAAGAATTGTAATTTCAGATAGGTTGGTAAGGGAAGACCTCGCCTGAGTAAAGACCTGAAGGAGGTGAAGAAGGTAGCAATGAAAATATCTGGTGGAAGAGGACTTGAAGAAACTCTCTCTCTCTCTCTCTCTTTCTCTCTCTCCCCTTCTCTCTCTGTTTGATTTTTAAATTTTCTAATAACCTTTTCTTTTATTGAGGAAAAATGTACATAACATAAAATTAATCATTTTAAAGTTTAAACTTCAGTGATTTAGACTGTTCACTATACTGGACAATGATTACCTCTGTTTCTAAAACATTTTCATCACTCCAAAATGAAACCTGTACTAACTAAATAGTTACTTACCGTACCTACATTCCTCCAGCTCTGGGCAACCACTAATCCACTAAAATATCTAAAGGATTCAAGTGGAATTGCTTTGGTTGACTTCACTACTATAACTATAACCCTGAATTTTATAATGACTCCAGAGCCTCACCCCCTGCATGCACATGAGCACACGAACACTGTTTATTCCTCATTCTCTCTAAGCTGATATTCCTCACTCTTTCTAAGCTGATATTCCTCGTCAGCAGGCTATTTTCTTCAACGTGGTGATTCAGACACCAGGATGCATCCATGATGTGGCCCTGGCCATTCTCCAGAGCCCTATTAACCATTTTCACTACCTAGAATTAAAAGGAAAAAGAGGCACACTCTATTTAAAAACAATTCAGCCACTACCTTGCAAACATTCCACAGGTTAGTTACTACTCAGCCACATGGCGATGTTTAACTACAAGAGAGGTTGAAAAATGAACTTAACTATAGCTCAGAAAAATAGGAAACATTTTTGGTAAACAATAACATTTTCTTTCATTGCCTGCATGACCATACATTCCCGTATTGAATCCATGTGTCATATCTAACCAATGCTTGTGAACTTATCAGTTATTGCTGAGTTATAATTACGGATTTATTATTTATTATGAATTAGTCCTCTGATTACTCTAGTTCTTTTTAATAATAGCATTTTAGATTAGCTATTTGGGAAACATAATGTAGACAAAATGTATCTATTTTTGTCAGATGTTTGGCAAAGTTTCTCAAAAAAATATTTTGTTTACAAGGTAGAAACCTGAAGCAGGTTTCATATAAGTGAGATAAATTAATACCCGCTATAACAACCATATCCAAAGCACATCAATCAAAACATCAACGTTAGTCTGTTGGGTTGTCTCTAGTGATGTTCCTTGAAATTCAGACTTGACCCTATATTCATTAAATATTTCAAAGTACAAAAGGTATTCATCAACCTATGCTACCAAATGGAGCAAATGTTAGCATGGTTATAGAAGTAGAATTTTTTAAAAATTTATTCAGTAGGAAACCTGATCCATGCTAAAATAATGGGACCTCGTATGGACAACTAGAAACTCCTACCCTATTCTGTTTGCACAGCAAACACAGTCAACTATCAATAAGTGACTTAGCCTAACTACAGTTCACGTGAATCAAAACAAAACAAAACAACTTAATACAAACCATCAGTATTTTATGGCTATGAAAAAAAAATTTCCCTTTAAATTCTGTACTCCTATGAGAGCGTATCTGAAATGACTTTTCGTTTTTTTCATTCTGGGCACCATATTTTAGAAGACACGGTAGCAAATGTTTTGTGTCTAGTAGGTAAACAGAGCGATGAAGGTAGGAAATGAATCTTACAAAAAAAACTTGAATACACAGAATTATTTTCCCTTGTAAAAGTAAAGAAATAAATATTAGAAAGCCTTTCCAGTGACAGTCAGATTGGGCATAGGATATTTTAGGACAAGTGACTAAACATTATTTTAGAATAATGTATAACAAAAAAGTTTCTTACACAGATTGTTATCCAAAAATTGTGCTTCAGGCTTTAGGTGGTATGTCACATTTATTCTTCACACTATTTTCCCCCAAAAGGCATTATTCTTTTCCCGCTTTTATGGATGAATGACTTGATACACAGAAAGGTAACGTGATACACACAGTATGATGCTAATAAATGGTAACACCTTGATTTAAACTCACAAAGTTTGAGAAGATTGTCTTCAGGATCCTTGCCTTTAACCTATGTTCGCTGCCACTCAAGTGAAAGGAGAAACTTCTTGTTAGTGGAACTACACAAATTGTAAATGAATTGCCCTGTGAGATGATTAGATATCCATCTCTGATCCAGCCACAAATAAAATTGATGCCCAATTGCAGGTGGCTGTTTGAAAAATAACTTTGGCAATGAGTGAGATATTGGGACAGGTAATGACCTGGATCATTTCACACTTCTTGTTCTTTGTTTTGCTTTCTGCTTCTATAATGCAGAATATTCATTACTATTTATTTATTTTTCTCTCTAGTTATTTTTTCTCTCTCAGACAATGCAGAGTAGAAATGAATTGTGACGGCTGGGCGCAGTGGCTCACGCCTGTAATCCCAGCATTTTGGGAGGCCGAGGCGGGTGGATCACGAGGCCAGGAGATCAAGACCATCCTGACTAACACGATGAAACCCCGTCTCTACTAAAAATACAAAAAATTAGCCAGGCGTGGTGGAAGGCGCCTGTAGTCCCAGCTACTCGGGAGGCTGAGGCAGGAGAATGGCTTGAACCCGGGAGGCGGAGCTTGCAGTGAGCAGAGATCACGCCAGTGTACTTCAGCCTGGGCGACAGAGGGAAACTCCATCTTAAAAAAAAAAAAAATGAATTGTGACATTTAACCACAAGTTTTTGATCGTAGTTTGATAACTCTTACTAGGGTCCAAGCTTGTGTACTTGCAGTTGCTTCTGCCTGAGAACCACGGCAAGCTGTGGCAGGTAATTGAATCATGTAAGTCCCCATGGCCAGGGTTAGAATTAGTAGAGATTAGAAAATAAAGTTTTGATAATTGTAGGGTCATTTGTTTTTCAGCTGAAAATTCTCCTTCATTAGCTATAGCTACTCTCTTCCTATTTAGATAAACCTAATATTGAGTATACGTAGGAAGGGAGATGCAGATGCCACTAATTTTTCTCTGTGTTCAAAGAAAAGCACATAGCTAAATTATACCCCATTTACTTAAACCAAAAAATAATATGGATTGCATGACAATTTTTCATCAATATTTCTAACAAATTACTGAGCTACAATTGCCTTATGGTCTTTCCTCTTTTAGCTATTTATTTATCAATAATAATTTGTCTTTTGAAACTTCATTTGATTTTGTTCACTTCTATTTTGATGTTCTTCAATTCAGAGCTAGGCCTGGACTTGTTATAGATTCACCTCAGGGCTGGGTGTAGCGGCTCATGCCTGTAATCCCAACACTTGGGAAGCCGAGGATGGTAGATTACTTGAGCCCAGAAGTTCAAGACCAGCCTTCCTAATGTGGTGAAGCCCCATCGCTACAAAAAGTACAAAAATTAGGTGGGCATGGTAGTGCACACCTATAGTCCCAGCTACTTAGGAGGCTGAGATGGGAGGACCACTTGAGCCTGGGAGGTCAAGGCTGTATTGAGTCATGATCATACCACTGCACTCCAGCCTGAGTGACAGAGGGATACATTGTCTCAAAAATAAATAAACAAATACATAAATAAATAACATAGATTCACCTCAGACCACTGGTCATTTTCTGTGTTATTGAATCACTAAGGGTTTCGAAAAGTAGATGTTCCTAACAGAAAAAGTGAACATAGTTTTCATAATTTTTTTTCTTTATTAACATTTTCCTTGAAAAGTCATGAAATGTCTAAATTATTTCAAATACATTTTAAATCTTTATGAATTAAAATAAAAACATACATGTATTTAACAATTCTTGATAATATGCAAAGATAAATGCCTTTATTTTTATAATTAATTAAATAATGGAGTTTTTAAACATAAAAATTAAAGAATAGTAATTATGTTTGGGCTAAAAAATGAAATTAGACTATGTAACATATTATAGCAATCAAATCCATATAGAATATACCCAATGTTTTGTTTCTATTTTCCAAAACTGTCAGAAAAAATTACAGCTTGGAAAACAAAATTGTTTTGATACTGCAAAAGTATTTTCAAAATTAAGAGTTTTTTCAAAAAGTCAATTTTTAACTAGTTGATAAATCATTTTATTAAAATACTAAAAATTGTATAACCTCTAGAAGAAAAAACAAGTAGATTCAGTTAAATTCATTTTGGTTCATATATATTGGGTATTTATCAACTTCATGTGAAAATACAAAAGTGTATTTAGTATAAAAATGCAAATTTCTTTTGTCAAAATATGGTTTTAAATAAAGGATCAACTTGAGAGATATCTTTTAAAATAAGTTTATATTTTTGAATACAGTTTCAGATTCTTGTTCTTTGGAACAATATCTCTGCATGTTGTTTGCTGTGATGATGAGGGCTTCTGCTTTCTGTCAATGTTCCTCATCAATGTCAGCCAACCTTCTTTGTGCATGCAAGGCAAGACAGTCAACTCACTATTCATGGTACCTGGTTTGCTCATTTCAACTCATACATGCCTGAAAACCTTCCTTCTCGTCCCAATTGTCGTCTGTTCCTAACTCACCTTTTTGAAAACTAAATGGCACTTGTTGATTTAGAAGTTTCTAATATTATCTGATTCCTAAATATATCTATCTGTTGGAGTGGATTACAAGCTCCTTGATTTTTTTTTTTTTTTTTTTTTTTTTTTTGAGACAGAGTCTGGCTTAGTCACCCAGGCTGGAGTGCAGTGGTGGATTTTGGCTCACTGCAACCTCCGCCTTCCGGGTTCAAGTGATTCTCCTGCCTCAGCCTCCCAAGTAGCTGGGATTACAAGCACCTGCTACCACACTCTGCTAATTTTTTTGTATTTTTTGTAGAGACGGGGTTTCACCATGTTGGCCAGGCTGATCTTGACCTCTGGACCTTAGGTGATCTGCCCACCTCAGCCTCCCAAAGTGCTGGGATTGCAGGTGTGAGTCACCGTGCCTGGCCCAGCTCCTTGACTTTCTAACAGTTGGAAACAGACCTATTACTTTTGTTTCTCCCAAAAATAATGGTAAGTAATTTTTTAAAAATAGAATTTATCTCTATAGAGATACAGTCTGTAGTTTATATTTTCCTAATATTTCTTAGTGGCAGGAATTTTGAGAGCTCTTTATGTAGGTAGACCTTTTTAAGATTTGAATTGATTTTGTGGAAATAATACAAGAAGTCCTCACTAACATTTCTTTTTTTTTTCTTTTTTTTTTTTTTTGAGACGGAGTCTGGCTCTGTCACCCAGGCTGGAGCGCATGGTACGATCTCGGCTCACTGCAACCTCTGCCTCCTTGTTTCAAGCAATTCTCCTGCCTCGGCCTCCTGAGTCGCTGGGATTACAGGCACGTGATGCCACCTGCCTGGCTAATTTTTGTATTTTTAATAGAGATGGGGTTTTACCCTGTTGGCCAGGCTGATCTTGAACTCCTGACCTCAAATGATCAGCCTGCCTCGGCCTCTCAAAGTGCTGGGATTACAGGCCTGAACCACTGCACCCAGCCCTCACTAACAATCTTGGTATGTTCTTGGAAACTGTTACTTTAAGTTAAAGAAGATATAAACAAACCAAGTTTACCATAGGCTAATTGATATAAACAAGAGTTAATTCCTGTAGCATATTCCTGGTCACAGAAACGTCACCAAGCTTCTAAATAAAGATCAAACATTTTAAATATCAAACATTGGAATAAATATGAGTTATACATATATTTTAAAAAGATTAATGGAAACAAGTAAGATAATTATTTACCCAGTTGTTCCAATGTGAGGACATGGGTGGCTAGAGCCTATTCCAGCATTCAGGGTGCAAGGTAGAAACCACTTCTAGACAGAAAGCCATTCCATGGCAGGATGCACACGCACACACACACACACACACTCAGACTGAGACCATTTAGACACACCACTTAACCTAACATGCACATCTTTGGGCTGCAGTAGGAAACTGGAGTACCCAGAGTCTACCAATACTTGATGAAAAATATGTATATTGATTAAAACACTAGGAAAAAGAATTAGTAAACAACTTTCTCTTATCAAGGGCTTAGTAAACATTTAATCATTTGAATTATAGAAAAGTTATCAGTTATCTGTTGGCATGTAACAAACTAACCACAAACTTTATGGCTTAAAATAATAAGATTTATTGAGTTAGGAGTGTAAAGGGTGTGTAGGTGGGTCTGTTAACCAGAGCCAGTCATAGCTAATGCCAGTTATATCTGCTGTCTACTGGCTAGTTGCGTTGGGACCGGCTGGTCGAAAACAACCTCTGCTGGGACAGAGGTTGGATCTATGTGGTCTCGTTTTCTAAAAGACTAGATCTCACGCTAGTGAAAAGCTGCTGAGAGAGAGCAGAAGTGTGCAAAGTCTTGCAAAAAGTAGTGTCACACCTGATACAATTTTACTTCCAATTAAACCTCTTAGTCAAACGACATGGCCAATGCACATTTAAAAGGTAAGGAAGTGCAGAGCAATTTTTAATAAGAAAGTTGTAAAGTCACATCACAAAAAACAGTGGATAACTGAATAGATGGCAAAGGAGGCCATTTTTTAACTTACCATAGTCCAGCTACTGGTACTGAGAGGTGACAGTGTCCTAGCAGTCCTCATAGCCCTCGCTCGCTCTCCGCGCCTCCTCTGCCTGGGCTCACACTTTGGCGGCACTTGAGGAGCCCTTCAGCCCACCGCTGCACTGTGGGAGCCCCTTTTTGGGCTGGCCAAGGCCAGAGCCAGCTCCCTCAGCTTGCAGGGAGGTGTGGAGGGAAAGGCGCGAGCGGGAACCAGGGCTGCGCGCGGCGCTTGCGGGCCGGCTGGAGTTCCGGGTGAGCGTGGGCTTGGCGGCCCCGCACTCCGAGCAGCCGGCCGGCCCTGCCGGCCCCGGGCAATGAGGGGCTTAGCATCCGGGCCAGCGGCTGCGGAGGGTGTACTGGGTCCCCCAGCAGTGCCAGCCCACCGGCGCTGTGGTCGTTTTCTCACCGGGCCTTAGCTGCCTTCCCGCGGGGCAGGTCTCAGGACTTGCAGCCCGCCATGCCTGAGCCACCCACCCCCTCTGTGGGCTCCTGTGCGGCCCGAGCCTCCCCGACGAGCGCCACCCCCTGCTCCACGGCGCCCAGTCCCATCGACCACCCAAGGGCTGAGGAGTGCAAGCGCACGGCACGGGACTGGCAGGCAGCTCCACCTGCAGCCCTGGTGCGGGATACACTGGGTGAAGCCAGCTGGGCTCCTGAGTCTGGTGGAGACGTGGAGAACCTTTATGTCTAGCTCAGGGATTGTAAATACACCAACTAGCACCCTGTGTCTAGCTCAGGGTTTGTGAATGCACCAATGGACACTGTATCTAGTTACTCTGGTGGGACGTGGAGAACTTTTATGTCTAGCTCAGGGATTGTAAATACACCAATCAGCACTCTGTGTCTAGCTCAGGGTTTGTGAATGCACCAATCCACACTCTGTATCTAGCTACTCTGGTGGGACGTGGAGAACCTTTGTGTCATACTCTGTATCTAACTAATCTGGTGGGGATGTGGAAAACCTTTGCATCTAGCTCAGGGAATGTAAATGCACCAATCAGCGCCCTGTCAAAACAGACCACTGGGCTGTACCAATCAGCAGGACGTAGGTGGGGCCAGATAAGAGAATAAAAGCAGGCTGTCGGCGCCAGCAGTGGCAACCTGCTCGGGTACCCTTCCACACTGTGGAAGCTTTGTTCTTTCGCTCTTTGCGATAAATCTTGCTACTGCTCACTCTTTGGGTCCACACTGCTTTTATGAGCTGTAACACTCACTGAGAAGGTCTGCAGCTTCACTCCTGAAGCCAGCGAGACCACGAGCCCACCGGGAGGAACAAAAACTCCAGACGCACAGCCTTAAGAACTGTAACACTCACCACAAAGGTCTGCAGCTTCGCTCCTGAGCCAGGAAAGGTAACTTTTAACTTTAGTTTTAAAGAAGGAGAAATTTCTCTAGGAAACTTAGGAAAACAATTCTGGGTGGAGAGAATACTGTACTAAATAGTCACCGAAGCAGGTAACATTTTTCTTACAAATAATACATGTAACTATGTAGAAGACACGAGAATTGATCTAGTTTTAACTATCACAGCAGTTCTGTGTTACCTAAAATATTTAGCTAAATGTGATATTTGGAAAATATTGAGTGAATTGGTGACAGATTGTGTACTTTGGGAGAGGGAACATAGGTTTTAGGTACGTGTCTGAAGGAAGAGAAGAAATAGATCACAACATTAAATCTCTAGAAACAAATATGATGGAAATATTTTCCAGAGTTAGTCCTCAGAACATATTCTCTTTATATGACCTATAATAAAGATAATGTGGAAATTATTATTTTATTCAATGTATATTTTTCTTGGTTAAAATCTATTTCTTGTATAAATGAATTGGCTTTAATGAACTGCTTAGTCAACTGTCAAATGCTCTTGTGTAGTCATACTTCTTTTCATTTCAACTTTTTATATGAAAAAAACTGTATATTTGAAAGTTTCTTATTGAATTATCATTTCTATTTGGAGATTAAAAGAATTTTCAAAGCAGAGTCTTGGGGAATATGATACACCTCCACACCTATTTCTCATGTTTTAAATTTAGAAACTCATGACCCAGCAAATGGCAGCTATAAGACATCTATTCCAGGCCAGGTGCTATGGCTCATGCCTGTAATCCCAGCACTTTGGGAGGCCGAGGTGAGCAATCACAAGGTCAAGAGATTGAGACCATCCTGGCCAACATGGTGAAAACCTGTCTCTACTAAAAATACAAAAATTAGCTGGGCATGGTGGCACACACCTGTAGTCCCAGCTACTCAGGAGGCTGAGGCAGGAAAATCGCTTGAACCGGGGAGGTGGAGGTTGCAGTGAGTGGAGATCGCGCCACTGCACTCCAGCCAGCCTGGTGACAGAGCAAGACTCCATCTCAAAAAAAAAGAAAAAGAAACGTCTATTCTAAACCTAAATTTAATTGTAAATCAGCAACTTTAAAGTTTAAACTGATTATTAATAAAATTTATGAAAATTGCTTTGCTTTATAAAATTAAAGCAAGAATTATATCACTTTCTTTGTCTACATGATTTTAAAATCATGGAGTGATTGATGGAGTGGTTTCTGTCTAAATAATTTGACCAACAGTTCTGCACTGTAGTCGTTTTAGAAGGTGCATGTGTCTAAGTACTGGATTACTGTAGATCGAAATAGGTTTAATCTCTAAATAAGGGTATCTGCCAACATGCTAAAAGCACAATACAGAGTATTACCAACACTTTCATATGTTAAGAAAAAATAAAATTAGGTACAATAGTATTTATTATTTTATAAAATTTACCGATTTCCTCCATTGCCTTTCCTCAAAACATGAATGATGTATTAAAATTATTGTGTCTACCTCACCACCCAAAGAAAGTAAATATTTACTTTTTTGAACACCCTTTATTTTCATACTTTATTATTCCTAATCTAAAATCTAATTTTCTGTCCTCACTTTGTAAATCTGCACTGATAATTATAAATGCCTAATCTGTCCAATGTAATGTATGTGAAGCAAAAGATACAACCAAATTGTGTTATATAAATGAAATGGATTCTGCATAGAATTACTCTACTGATATATATTCTTCTTTATTTTTCATGGCTCTCTTTAAATAAAAATATTTCCTAATTATGCCCTACTATTTTTCAACTTTAATATTTCCATGTCATTAACGTATGCCTAAAAATGACAGGGAGGTTCTTGCAAATCTCATTAGTTTTTATATCATTGACATTCAATTTCACAAGATAACTTTTGTGTTTCAGACTGCATCCTTAATTTTATTTCCTTAGCTTATTTTAAGTATATAATCACTCATTTGGGTGAATAAATGCTCACAGTTGGAATTCAGCTGCTCTTCAACTTTTGGTGTATGTTCACAGTCTGTGGAAATCAGAGTAGAGTAAGGGTCATGTGGGTTTCTTAGAAGATTAATTGAAATATTTAGGGAAGAAGACATTTTACATTAATATTTAGGCAAAGATAATAAAGCAATATGGTTCTGTGAATTATAAGCTCTATTTTAATGTGAATTATTCAGTGCCTATGCATGCCAGACACTTGTTTGAATCAAGTTGAAAATTAATCATATTAATCAATTGTTAACTTTATGTAGTCACAAATATGGAGAGAGAAACCTTATTTTTCACAACATCGCTCGCATAAACATTCAAAAAAACATTTGTCAGTAATTTATTATGTGCCAGGCAATGTGAAAACACTGAGAAATGCTACAAAGATAAATTATTCAGAATGCCTTTACCTCAAGAAATCACCGAATTATTGAAGCTTGACTTTTTTTCCATGAGCATTTCTCTATACAGTAATAGTACTAGGTGCTATCAAAATAAAGCAATGATTAATTCATGATGGAAGAAAACACGCTTATTATACGAGCCAACTTCATGTAGCACAGACAATTTAAAATATCTGTGTTAAAAATCTCTGTCATGTATTGACCTATTGGCCTTTATGTTACTCTTAACAAAGGCTGTGACAATTGAGTGTTCACTTAGACAACAATAGAGAAAACTAAAATTAACAGTAACAACAAACGTATAAGGAGTTTCCACAGTGGAACAGATCAATAGTTCATCTAGTTGGTATATATATGCTTAGTACTTATTTCCAAAAAAACTGAGACCAGATATTTTAGAGAAAAGCATAACACTAACATAATGTAACTTAATTTTCAACACTTTCTTATGGGGAAATTTTTTTTTTTCTGCTAAAGATTATATAACGTAGAACAACATACTCAAATCATGGTAAAATTATTATCATTCAGTCTGAACAAGGAATAAAAATAAATTGTTATTTAAATATATTTGTTTCTTTCAATTAACTTTTGAAGAATTATAAACTTTTAATTACTTTTTGTCATTAAATATGTGAATGTACCTAATAAACTTTAAAACTTTGAGAAACAGGGAAATTATTTAATAGCAGACCTGTATATTTTTACTGAAGAATGAAACTAAAGCCTCTAGCCATATGCTCTACGACTAAGTGACAGAATTATTCTGAACTTTATTTTGTTCTTTTTTAAGTTATTTATGTATTCTTAACATTTTCTTAGCTAAGCACTTTTAAACCTCATAGTAAAATTTAAATATAATCCCTATACTATATAAAGCAGAATGACAATGTGTTCCTTTTGTTTTCTTTCTAATAAATTAATAATGTCTAGAAGCTAGCAGAAGTTGGATTCTGAAAAAAATTAAAAAAACTTTTCAATTCTCATATGGTTTTTGAGAGTGGAAATGGCATTAGCTTTCCAAAGTAATAGGCATTTGGTATAAATATAATCCACCCTGTATGTCTGAACGCCAGTATTTTAATGTGTGGCATACAATGTAACAGTGTAAGTATGGATGTTTTAATAATAGCAGGCCATACCACCCATGTATCAGGACAGTGACTTCTTCTTGGGGGATACATGATAAATCCTAGTGAATTTCATAAGCTTGAGTGCTTTGTCTAAATATTGATGTAAAATAAGCTTGAGCCTACTGTCTAAATACTGATGTAAAATGACTTTCTTAATCAGATGTACTTTTTTTTTTTGAGAGGTCTCACTCTGTCACCCAGGCTGGAGCACAGTGGTGCAATCTCAGCTCACTACAACCTCTGCCTCCTGGGTTCAAGTGATTCTCCTGCCTCAGCCTTCCGAGTAGCTGGGATTACAGGTGTGAGCCACTGTGCTGTTCCCAGATGTATTTCTTAATCAAAATCAGTGTTGGCTAATATAATGATTTTTAAAAAGTTAAGTTTATGGGTAGAGATTTAGGGAAAGCATTACTGCAGTGAGGAAAACATGTATTTAAGTGATGTGTGAGCAGCCATATATAATAGATATATTCTCTAGCCTTCCTATCTACCTAGGCCTTTGGATACCTTCTTCTGTATTATAAAAAAGAAGTTTCATCATATCATTTTACATGTAGGCCACTTTCGGGTTCAGGAATCATTTAATGAAAGAATCAAAATAAACAAAAACAAAAACATATGTAGTAGTCCAAGCCTACTTAAAATATATTCTCCCCTCTTTCATTTGATTTCATTAAAATCTGATCCCTGAGCCAGCTTCACCAGTATAAATCAGCAAAATCTTGTCATCTTTTTGTTATATAAGTTATTCCTCGGTTTGAAATGAATCCTCTGATTCTAGTAATTGGTTAAGTGCCACAAGGAAAGTTGGTATTACCTTGCAAAAAGCCTTCCTCATGTGATGTCATAAGAAGAAGATCCTGATGAAACAGAGGGCCAAGCTCACATAACAGGAAGACACCGATTCTGCCCCCCAGGAGCGTCGTACTCTGCCAATCAATGCTCTTAGCTTCCCGTAATTTTTATCATGGCTATGAATTTGAATTTGATCTATTTTGTAGCACAGCAGCCCAGGAAAGGAAATTCTATATCTAATATGGTATGCCAGCTATGTGACTTTAAATGACCTTTTTGAAGGCAGGCATAAGTCGCCGTGTTCTGAGCCAGGCATTTAAAGTCCTAAGCAGGTGCTTTCTTTTTTCAGAGCTCTATGGCAGTTAAAGAAGCCATTTAATCCTACAATACTTTTATTTTGTGATGGCTGTCTCCATTTAGTGTACTTTAGCCTGCCATAAAAGAGATTTTATTTATAACAAACACACGTAATGATATAAATAATAATTGTACTATGTATTATATACAATTTGAGTCTCACATTTTAACACTAACTACATAGCTTCATCACTTTCAAACACTGTATGATTGGATAAACTCTAATTTCTGACAAAAGGGCCTAGAAGGTCCATAGCCTCAAATTGTTTTGTTATTTCAATATAGATTTAATAGCTTTTATCTTTAGTCAAGAATGAAAATTTCCTATCAATCAATTTAGATGAATTTGAAACAATCCCCAAATCTGTAAAAGCTTCAACAAATATATAAAGCATATCATACTCCCAGCCTTGCAAAGTAGAGGTCACAAAACAGTTTTCAAACTGAATTGCAATATTGCATCATAAATATTTATTGATAATTTAAGAAAAGTCACATTGTACTAGTGCTAGGTTTTAAACAAATAAGTACAAATGCCCTTCCCTTAAATTCAGCAGTAAGTCTCAAAATATATAATTTTTCAAACTGTCCTATAATAAAGTTGCAAGAATTGAAACAAAAAAAATGAAAACCAAAGTTTGATCAGAAATACTTGTATAAACTACAAACCTTCTTTCTACACTATGTTGGAAAATAAAGCTTCAATAAATTACTTTGTTTATTCTTTAATCACATCAGCAATCTAGAGGCCCTGTGTCTAAATTCAGAGAATATCTTGGACTTCTCCAGGCAAACAATGTATTGATTTCTGAATCGGGTCCCAAACAGATGGATGAAGGCCATAGTTCATTATGCCAGAGTGAATTCCATTTGGCTTTGTCACTTTCTAAGCAATAAATACAGATTTCTTTTGCAGGTGATAGTTTATGTAGCATATTCTATTATTTCAGTTATAAGTCTGTGCCAGCCTATTAAATATTTATTTTGCAACTTGCAAAATAGGGTGTTTGAAAGTTAATTAAAAAAAATCCTTCTACCAGCGACAATGAATTCACCTGTATTTTATTTCACTTGGAAATTACTAAACATCCTTCTCTGCTTGGTTTCATCAGGAATTCAACCTACATATTCCTGCAGTAAAGATTTATCAAAGTATGTACATAATGATGTCTGGAAATGGTCCAGACAAAATCTTTTCTAATACATACTCCACCTGCTACTTGCCTGGAAGGAAAGCTTCAAAGAGAAACAGAATATAGCCCAAATGTTCTCTTAAGTGACATCCAAAGGGATTTGCAAACTCAATGCTATATCTTTGTTTGAGGGAATATTTTATTCAAGTTGGGATCGGTTGGCATAAAATTTATTTTTCTTTCTTTTATCAGAGATGTTCTATTTATACATTTTAGCCTATAATCCCATTTATTAGTCTGGTAAGTGTTAATTTCTATTCTTTATAGGACGATACATTATTTCCCTGAAGCAAACACACAAGGGAGAAACGTTTGCTCTAAGCAAAGAGTTGTTTTTGGAAAAACATTTCAGAGTATATTTATTTGGAGATGATGAAATTAACATTTCAGAGCTTCTCTTGCCTTTCCTATTCACCTAAGTGTAAAGTATTATGAGAATTGGATAAAATGGTACTGAAAAACTTTGTTTCCTTTTCCTACCCCCTAAGACCATGAAAATATTTCACACGCTTAGAAAAAATACAATAGATTTTTTACTCCCTTACATTCTCTGTTGTATAATTGTCAGCCACATGAAACTTGTATAATTTGGTAGCATAGCCCTAACAATCTAACATTATAAAAACAACTGGATATCAAAGCAAAGAGTCATACCATATGAGCTGCTGATGATCACAAATTGTAAATTCTGAATTTATGTAAGGAGTTGACATATATGCGCTTATATTTATAAACATGGATGATATATTTCACTTAATAATAGTAATAACTCACTTATTGGGCACTTATGAGGCAGACATTTTCTAAATTCCTTTAATGGATTTAAAAAATATATATTAAAACAATTTGAGGTTAGTACTTTTATTCTCAACTTACATATAATGAAATGGAAGCACCAGGGTTTTATAATCGACCAAGGTCCATATCCATTTAACCATTAAGTTGTGGAATTGCGATCTAATATGTAAAGTGAATAAAATACGCATAAAAAACAATCCCAAAGATTAAAAATTTTATCTAAAAAATATTCATATTTATGTAAATTCATCAATCTGATTATTCATCTGTGAGATGGAAAGGGATTTCCTAAAGCATATGGTTTATCTGCTTAGATGTGGAAATCTCCTCAATAAGTAGTTTGCATTTGAGTACTGTTTATTTCTAGAGTTCATCTTTATATATTCCTATTCAACCTAAAACTAGTTATCTTCTAAATATTTACACGTGAACGCCATTTTAGTTTGAAACTTTTTGATCTTTGCTTTTCTCACTGAGATCAGGGACAAAGCACTTCAGCCTCTGCTTTATAGCAGCTACTTTTGAAATTATAAATCTTTGTGATCTCAGAGAGCACTTGTATGTGCAGGAAGAAAATGTCAAGATACTTTTTTATTGTCAAAAGGGTCTGAGATTGTTGAAGCTGAATCTAAAATCTTGACTTATTTAAAAAATGTTATCTAAGCCTTATATTTTTATCTTAAAATATAATTATGTTTATATTATTATTTTTGTCTTAAAAACCCACAGTATGGGCTTGCTGCACTGTCCCTTTGACTTGGGACCCCCTCCATAACTACAGGAGGCCCACCTGCAGCAGATGCTGCATTTGAGGCCCACAGGACAAGGAAGTAAGGAGAAAGTTGTGTCATTTCCTGCATAAGGCAGAGAATAGCTGGAGCACCAATAAATAATCCTTCAGAAATTAAAAGTGTCTGTAAGAATTATATTTGATGGGCAGTATTAAGAAAGAAGATAAAAGAAAATTGTGTCCACATTAAAAAGTTTTTCTTTGTTTCCAGGTGTGAAGATAAGCACCTGTAGTTCCAGCTACTCAGGAGAGCAAGGCAGGAGGATCTCTTGAGCCCAGGAGTTCAAGTCCAGCTTGGGAAACTTAGGGAGGCCCTTTCTCCAAAAATACAAATAAGCAATACTTATATGAAAAGTTTTCCTTTGTCAATAAGTCAAGTCCCACCTTGGATTAAAGAGATAACTTATTCTACCTAAGAAATTTGTAAACACATATCCAGACACAGGTACTGCTTGTTATACAGGGCATAATTACTCTTTATTGTAGGAGTATAGTAAGAGAATTATGCAGGAATAAAATACAACAGATTTCTGAATACATTATCTAATTGTCACTGAGTGAGATACTGTCATTGATAAAGTCTAGTTATATCTAGAGTCTGAAATCTCTGAAATCTAGAATCTGAAATCTCTGTTCAAAAGGGAAAAAATAAATGAATTAAACACCTCTGGGTGGTTTCAGCCTAGTCTATAACTATTTTTTAAAAGAAAATTCCTATTTTGATTTCATCATTTTGTAACTTAGGGCAATTCACAATCAGGTAACAAGGTTAAGCTTTGTCCCAATCTTGAAAGAGATACTGACCTCAACTCTTTTGAGGGCTAGCATATATCTTCGTAACAGTAAATAAATAATAAAATGGATTTGAATGTTTAATGTCTACCGCTTAAGAAAATATTTTCCAAGATACGATCTTAACTAGTTTACAACACAATATAGAGTTAGTTTAAATAGGATGATTGTTTTATTTGAATGCTTTTAATTTATTTATTGTTTCCTAGTATGATTTCAAATGAGCATTTGTTATGTTATTTCTATCCATATTCTTAAGTAGCTGCTTGGAAGGTAGTAGAAATTTCTGATATAAACATTTACTTTTGAAAAGGGAAAAACAAGCCTGGATGAGAAGCAATAATCTTAGTAGCTGACACAAAGAATATTTCAGCTTGCTTGTATTGCTACAGGTCACATTAGTGAGTCCAGATTTAACAAAGTGATATGTGGGCATGTGCACACACATACACACACTCACATACACACACATGTAGAGACACATACACATGTGCTGACAAAAATTTGGGAATTTTGACATCACATTCAGTGAACACACCCAAAATCTATTATTTTGTGGATGTAAATTGAAAATTAAAAATAGGTTGTAGTAGTAAATACATACTAGTGAGAACAATTTAGATAATGGATAGACTTTCCAGAAAAAAGAATTGGAAAATATCTGCACTGTTGATATTCAAGTTTACTTCTGGAGATCTCTTCCAAACTGGAGCTTATCAAGAGGAATATATAAGTTTGGGAAAAAAAGGTTTTGAAGGATCTGAAACAATGTTCAGACCTAAATTTATCCAGAAAAAGATGAAAAATCTGGAAAATGTGTTAAAGATTCTGAACTCTTAATACCAAAAAGGAAATAGTTGGTTCATAATATTAGGGAGGCATATTTCTGTTCTGAAGAATACTCAAAAAAATAAATCTATTCTGATGGGCTTAAAATTGTAATTATAAGAATTAAATTATAATTTTTATAGTTACAATGTCTTTTTACATAAATTTCCTTATTGTATTCTTACAATTTTCTTGAAAGCAATGGAAGACAGGTATTATTTTGCCATTTCACAGATAAGGAAATTGAGGACAAAAAAAATTTTAAAAAACGTGATTAGAGGATCAAATCTCAAATACTGATTTTATTATTCTATTCCACATTTTAATCACAGTGATCTCTAAACTGAGCCAATAACCTATGTAATATGACATGGTTATGTAATAGCACAGAGCTGAGCCTCCTAGACACTATCATGGAGTTAATAATAGCACAGACTCAGGAGCTGAATTGTCTCAATATATATCCTAGCCCTACCAGTTGTTATCAGTTTTCTCATTTGTAAAATGAGGTTGATAAATTTGCCTGATTTAAAAAATGTATTCATAAGAATTAAGCAACTTATGAAAAGTACTTAGCAGAGTGTAAGAACTCTGTTAGCTAAAATATGAATCATTATCACCTGGCACATAAAAGATACTCAATGTGTGTTAGTTTCTTTTATAGCTTCTTTATATTTTCCAAAACCTTACTTTAGATGACAAATTTATACCTGTAGTAGGACTTTTAGAAATACAAGAAATAAGGAGATGGTTTTTAAATGTGAAAATAGTAACCTCTGGAGTTCCATTTTCACCATGATATTCTCCTACACAATTTTTTATAAAGCCAAGTTGAAGTTATCTCCCAAAACAGATACGTCCTTTATTTTTTCTTTGTCCATAAACTTAATCCCACAAGATTTTAATTTTTATTGGTACATAGTAGGCATATATATTTACAAAGTACATGAGATATTTTGATTCAGACATTCAATGTGGAATAATCACATCAGGATAAATCAACAATCCATCACCTCAAACAAACATTTATTATTTCTTTGTGTTACAGACATTCCACTTACACTTTTAGTTATTTTAAAATGTACGATAAATTATCATTGACTGTAATTACCCCATTGTACTATCAAATACTAGATCTTATTTACTGAACTCTATTTTTGTACCCATTAACCATCCCCACTCCCCTACAGCCCCACTAATCTAGCCAGTCTCTGGTAACTATCATTCAATTCTCTATCTCCATGAGGTCAAGAGGTTTACATTTCAGTCCCTGCAAATAAGAGAGAAAATGTAAAATTTGTGTCTCTGTTCCTGACTTACTTTACTAAATATAATGTTCTCCAGTTTCATCCATGTTGTTGCAAATG